>NW_027556830.1:0-165595 GCF_041903045.1 Epinephelus lanceolatus | reverse complement strand
CTTCACCAAAGTACATGTTTCTGGCTTGGAAACTCGTTTCTGAGTGCTTCTGGACAAAAGTAACAGCCTAAGTGACAACATGCTGTCAAAATGCTTTTCGGGGCCCTGAAAAACACTAAAGTGACATGTTGCTGTTTTCTGACCAACTAGTGATGAAAACCAGAAGAAACTGCCTTGCTACTATAGACTTCACCAAAGTACACGTTTCTGGCTTGGAAACTCGTTTCTGAGTGCTTCTGGACAAAAGTAACAGCCTAAGTGACAACATGCTGTCAAAATGCTTTTCGGGCCCTGAAAACACTAAAAGTGAAATGTTGCTGTTTTCTGACCAACTAGTGATGAAACCAGAAGAAACTGCCTTGCTACTATAGACTTCACCAAAGTACACGTTTCTGGCTTGGAAACTCGTTTCTGAGTGCTTCTGGACAAAAGTAACAGTCTAAGTGACAACATGCTGTCAAAATGCTTTTTGGGCCCTGAAAACACTAAAAGTGACATGATGCAGTTTTCTGGCCAACTAGTGATGGAAACCAGAGGAAACTGCCTTGCTACTGAAGAAGTCACCAAACCACATGTTTCTGGCTGGGAAATCTCAAAATGTTTTTCGGGGCCTGAAAACACTAAAAGTGACATGATGCTGTTTTCTGACCAACTAGTGATGGAAACCAGAAGAAACTGCCTTGCTACTATAGAATTCACCAAACCACATGTTTCTGGCTTGGAAATCTCAAAATGCTTTTCGGGGCCTGAAAACACTAAAAGTGACATGATGCTGTTTTCTGACCAACTAGTGATGGAAACCACAGGAAACTGCCTTGCTACTATAGACTTCACCAAAGTACATGTTTCTGGCTTGGAAACTCGTTTCTGAGTGCTTCTGGACAAAAGTAACAGCCTAAGTGACAACATGCTGTCAAAATGCTTTTCGGGCCCTGAAAACACTAAAAGTGAAATGTTGCTGTTTTCTGACCAACTAGTGATGAAAACCAGAAGAAACTGCCTTGCTACTATAGACTTCACCAAAGTACACGTTTCTGGCTTGGAAACTCGTTTCTGAGTGCTTCTGGACAAAAGTAACAGCCTAAGTGACAAGATCCTGTCAAAATGCTTTTCGGCCCTGAAAACACTAAAAGTGACATGTTGCTGTTTTCTGACCAACTAGTGATGAAAACCAGAAGAAACTGCCTTGCTACTATAGACTTCACCAAAGTACACGTTTCTGGCTTTGAAACTCGTTTCTGAGTGCTTCTGGACAAAAGTGACAGCCTAAGTGACAAAATGCTGTCAAAATGCTTTTCGGGCCCTGAAAACACTAAAAGTGACATGATGCTGTTTTCTGGCCAACTAGTGATGGAAACCAGAGGAAACTGCCTTGCTACTGAAGAAGTGACCGAAACCACATGTTTCTGGCTGGGGAATCTCAAAATGCTTTTCGGGGCCTGAAAACACTAAAGTGACATGATGCTGTTTTCTGACCAACTAGTGATGGAAACCAGAAGAAACTGCCTTGCTACTATAGAATTCACCAAACCACATGTTTCTGGCTTGGAAATCTCAAAATGCTTTTCGGGTCCTGAAAACACTAAAAGTGACATGATGCTGTTTTCTGACCAACTAGTGATGGAAACCAGAAGAAACTGCCTTGCTACTATAGACTTCACCAAAGTACATGTTTCTGGCTTGGAAACTCGTTTCTGAGTGCTTCTGGACAAAAGTAACAGCCTAAGTGACAAAATGCTGTCAAAATGCTTTTCGGGCCCTGAAAACACTAAAAGTGACATGATGCTGTTTTCTGGCCAACTAGTGATGGAAACCAGAGGAATCTGCCTTGCTACTGAAGAAGTCACCAAACCACATGTTTCTGGCTGGGAAATCTCAAAATGCTTTTCGGGGCCTGAAAACACTAAAAGTGACATGATGCTGTTTTCTGACCAACTAGTGATGGAAACCAGAAGAAACTGCCTTGCTACTATAGAATTCATCAAACCACATGTTTCTGGCTTGGAAATCTCAAAATTCTTTTCGGGGCCTGAAAACACTAAAGTGACATGATGCTGTTTTCTGACCAACTAGTGATGGAAACCACAGAAACTGCCTTGCTACTATAGACTTCACCAAAGTACATGTTTCTGGCTTGGAAACTCGTTTCTGAGTGCTTCTGGACAAAAGTAACAGCCCAAGTGACAACATGCTGTCAAAATGCTTTTCGGGCCCTGAAAACACTAAAAGTGACATGTTGCTGTTTTCTGACCAACTAGTGATGAAAACCAGAAGAAAACTGCCTTGCTACTATAGACTTCACCAAAGTACATGTTTCTGGCTTGGAAACTCGTTTCTGAGTGCTTCTGGACAAAAGTAACAGCCTAAGTGACAACATGCTGTCAAAATGCTTTTTGGGCCCTGAAAACACTAAAAGTGACATGATGCTGTTTTCTGGCCAACTAGTGATGGAAACCAGAGGAAACTGCCTTGCTACTGAAGAAGTCACCAAACCACATGTTTCTGGCTGGGAAATCTCAAAATGCTTTTCAGGGCCTGAAAACACTAAAAGTGACATGATGCTGTTTTCTGACCAACTAGTGATGGAAACCAGAAGAAACTGCCTTGCTACTATATACTTCACCAAAGTACACGTTTCTGGCTTTGAAAGTCGTTTCTGAGTAATTCTGTACAAAAGTAACAGCCTAAGTGACAACATGCTGTCAAAATGCTTTTCGGGCCCAGAAAACACTAAAAGTGAAATGTTGCTGTTTTCTGACCAACTAGTGATGAAAACCAGAAGAAACTGCCTTGCTACTGAAGAAGTTACCAAACCACATGTTTCTGGCTGGGAAATCTCAAAATGCTTTTCGGGGCCTGAAAACACTAAAAGTGACATGATGCTGTTTTCTGACCAACTAGTGATGGAAACCACAGGAAACTGCCTTGCTACTATAGACTTCACCAAAGTACATGTTTCTGGCTTGGAAACTCGTTTCTGAGTGCTTCTGGACAAAAGTAACAGCCAAGTGACAACATGCTGTCAAAATGCTTTTCGGGCCCTGAAAACACTAAAAGTGACATGTTGCTGTTTTCTGACCAACTAGTGATGAAAACCAGAAGAAACTGCCTTGCTACTATAGACTTCACCAAAGTACATGTTTCTGGCTTGGAAACTCGTTTCTGAGTGCTTCTGGACAAAAGTAACAGCCTAAGTGACAACATGCTGTCAAATGCTTTTTGGGCCCTGAAAACACTAAAAGTGACATGATGCTGTTTTCTGGCCAACTAGTGATGGAAACCAGAGGAAACTGCCTTGCTACTGAAGAAGTCACCAAACCACATGTTTCTGGCTGGGAAATCTCAAAATGCTTTCAGGGCCTGAAAACACTAAAAGTGACATGATGCTGTTTTCTGACCAACTAGTGATGGAAACCAGAAGAAACTGCCTTGCTACTATAGAATTCACCAAACCACATGTTTCTGGCTTGGAAATCTCAAAATGCTTTTCGGGGCCTGAAAACACTAAAAGTGACATGATGCTGTTTTCTGACCAACTAGTGATGGAAACCAGAAGAAACTGCCTTGCTACTATAGACTTCACCAAAGTACACGTTTCTGGCTTGGAAACTCGTTTCTGAGTGCTTCTGGACAAAAGTAACAGCCTAAGTGACAACATGCTGTCAAAATACTTTTTCGGGGCCTGAAAACACTAAAAGTGACATGATGCTGTTTCTGGCCAACTAGTGATGGAAACCAGAGGAAACTGCCTTGCTACTGAAGAAGTCACCAAACCACATGTTTCTGGCTGGGAAATCTCAAAATGCTTTTCAGGGCCTGAAAACACTAAAAGTGACATGTTGCTGTTTTCTGACCAACTAGTGATGAAAACCAGAAGAAACTGCCTTGCTACTATAGACTTCACCAAAGTACACGTTTCTGGCTTGAAACTCGTTTCTGAGTGCTTCTGGACAAAAGTAACAGCCTAAGTGACAACATGCTGTCAAAATGCTTTTCGGGCCCTGAAAAACACTAAAAGTGACATGTTGCTGTTTTCTGACCAACTAGTGATGAAAACCAAGAAGAAACTGCCTTGCTACTATAGACTTCACCAAAGTACACGTTTCTGGCTTGGAAACTCGTTCTGAGTGCTTCTGGACAAAAGTAACAGCCTAAGTGACAACATGCTGTCAAAATGCTTTTCGGGGCCTGAAAACACTAAAAGTGAAATGTTGCTGTTTTCTGACCAACTAGTGATGAAAACCAGAAGAAACTGCCTTGCTACTATAGACTTCACCAAAGTACATGTTTCTGGCTTGGAAACTCGTTTCTGAGTGCTTCTGGACAAAAGTAACAGCCTAAGTGACAAAATGCTGTCAAAATGCTTTTCGGGCCCTGAAAACACTAAAAGTGACATGTTGCTGTTTTCTGGCCAACTAGTGATGAAAACCAGAAGAAACTGCCTTGCTACTATAGACTTCACCAAAGTACATGTTTCTGGCTTGGAAACTCGTTACTGAGTGCTTCTGGACAAAAGTAACAGCCTAAGTGACAAAATGCTGTCAAAATGCTTTCGGGCCCTGAAAACACTAAAGTGACATGTTGCTGTTTTCTGACCAACTAGTGATGAAAACCAGAAGAAACTGCCTTGCTACTATAGACTTCACCAAAGTACACGTTTCTGGCTTGGAAACTCGTTTCTGAGTGCTTCTGGACAAAAGTAACAGCCTAAGTGACAACATGCTGTCAAAATGCTTTTCGGGCCCTGAAAACACTAAAAGTGACATGTTGCTGTTTTCTGACCAACTAGTGATGAAAACCAGAAGAAACTGCCTTGCTACTATAGACTTCACCAAAGTACCACGTTTCTGGCTTGGAAACTCGTTTCTGAGTGCTTCTGGACAAAAGTAACAGCCTAAGTGACAACATGCTGTCAAAATGCTTTTCGGGCCCTGAAAACACTAAAAGTGACATGTTGCTGTTTTCTGACCAACTAGTGATGAAAACCAGAAGAAACTGCCTTGCTACTATATACTTCACCAAAGTACACGTTTCTGGCTTTGAAAGTCGTTTCTGAGTAATTCTGTACAAAAGTAACAGCCTAAGTGACAACATGCCGTCAAAATGCTTTTCGGGCCCAGAAAACACTAAAAGTGAAATGTTGCTGTTTTCTGACCAACTAGTGATGAAAACCAGAAGAAACTGCCTTGCTACTGAAGAAGTCACCAAACCACATGTTTCTGGCTGGGAAATCTCAAAATGCTTTTCGGGGCCTGAAAACACTAAAGTGACATGATGCTTTTTCTGACCAACTAGTGATGAAAACCAGAAGAAACTGCCTTGCTACTATAGACTTCACCAAAGTACACGTTTCTGGCTTGGAAACTCGTTTCTGAGTGCTTCTGGACAAAAGTAACAGCCTAAGTGACAACATGCTGTCAAAATGCTTTTCGGGCCCTGAAAACACTAAAAATGACATGTTGCTGTTTTCTGACCAACTAGTGATGAAAACCAGAAGAAACTGCCTTGCTACTATAGACTTCACTAAAGTACATGTTTCTGGCTTGGAAACTCGTTTCTGAGTGCTTCTGGACAAAAGTAACAGCCTAAGTGACAACATGCTGTCAAAATGCTTTTTGGGCCCTGAAAACACTAAAAGTGAAATGTTGCTGTTTTCTGACCAACTAGTGATGAAAACCAGAAGAAACTGCCTTGCTACTATAGACTTCACCAAAGTACACGTTTCTGGCTTGGAAACTCGTTTCTGAGTGCTTCTGGACAAAAGTAACAGTCTAAGTGACAACATGCTGTCAAAATGCTTTTTGGGCCCTGAAAACACTAAAAGTGACATGATGCAGTTTTCTGGCCAACTAGTGATGGAAACCAGAGGAAACTGCCTTGCTACTGAAGAAGTCACCAAACCACATGTTTCTCGCTGGGAAATCTCAAAATGTTTTTCGGGGCCTGAAAACACTAAAAGTGACATGATGCTGTTTTCTGACCAACTAGTGATGGAAACCAGAAGAAACTGCCTTGCTACTATAGAATTCACCAAACCACATGTTTCTGGCTTGGAAATCTCAAAATGCTTTTCGGGGCCTGAAAACACTAAAAGTGACATGATGCTGTTTTCTGACCAACTAGTGATGGAAACCACAGGAAACTGCCTTGCTACTATAGACTTCCCAAACCAAAGTACATGTTTCTGGCTTGGAAACTCGTTTCTGAGTGCTTCTGGACAAAAGTAACAGCCTAAGTGACAACATGCTGTCAAAATGCTTTTCGGGCCCTGAAAACACTAAAAGTGACATGTTGCTGTTTTCTGACCAACTAGTGATGAAAACCAGAAGAAACTGCCTTGCTACTATAGACTTCACCAAAGTACATGTTTCTGGCTTGGAAACTCGTTTCTGAGTGCTTCTGGACAAAAGTAACAGCCTAAGTGACAACATGCTGTCAAAATGCTTTTTGGGCCCTGAAAACACTAAAAGTGACATGATGCTGTTTTCTGGCCAACTAGTGATGGAAACCAGAGGAAACTGCCTTGCTACTATATACTTCACCAAAGTACACGTTTCTGGCTTTGAAAGTCGTTTCTGAGTAATTCTGTACAAAAGTAACAGCCTAAGTGACAACATGCTGTCAAAATGCTTTTCGGGCCCAGAAAACACTAAAAGTGAAATGTTGCTGTTTTCTGACCAACTGGTGATGAAAACCAGAAGAAACTGCCTTGCTACTATAGACTTCACCAAAGTACATGTTTCTGGCTTGGAAACTCGTTTCTGAGTGCTTCTGGACAAAAGTAACAGCCTAAGTGACAACATGCTGTCAAAATGCTTTTCGGGCCCTGAAAACACTAAAAGTGACATGTTGCTGTTTTCTGACCAACTAGTGATGAAAACCAGAAGAAACTGCCTTGCTACTATAGACTTCACCAAACCACATGTTTCTGGCTTGGAAATCTCAAAATACTTTTTCGGGGCCTGAAAACACTAAAAGTGACATGATGCTGTTTTCTGGCCAACTAGTGATGGAAACCAGAGGAAACTGCCTTGCTACTGAAGAAGTCACCAAACCACATGTTTCTGGCTGGGAAATCTCAAAATGCTTTTCAGGGCCTGAAAACACTAAAAGTGACATGTTGCTGTTTTCTGACCAACTAGTGATGAAAACCAGAAGAAACTGCCTTGCTACTATAGACTTCACCAAAGTACACGTTTCTGGCTTGAAAACCCGTTTCTGAGTGCTTCTGGACAAAAGTAACAGCCTAAGTGACAACATGCTGTCAAAATGCTTTTCGGGCCCTGAAAACACTAAAAGTGACATGTTGCTGTTTTCTGACCAACTAGTGATGAAAACCAGAAGAAACTGCCTTGCTACTATATACTTCACCAAAGTACACGTTTCTAGCTTGGAAACTCGTTTCTGAGTGCTTCTGGACAAAAGTAACAGCCTAAGTGACAACATGCTGTCAAAATGCTTTTCGGGCCCTGAAAACACTAAAAGTGAAATGTTGCTGTTTTCTGACCAACTAGTGATGAAAACCAGAAGAAACTGCCTTGCTACTATAGACTTCACCAAAGTACACGTTTCTGGCTTGGAAACTCGTTTCTGAGTGCTTCTGGACAAAAGTAACAGCCTAAGTGACAAGATCCTGTCAAAATGCTTTTCGGGCCCTGAAAACACTAAAAGTGACATGTTGCTGTTTTCTGACCAACTAGTGATGAAAACCAGAAGAAACTGCCTTGCTACTATAGACTTCACCAAAGTACACGTTTCTGGCTTTGAAACTCGTTTCTGAGTGATTCTGGACAAAAGTGACAGCCTAAGTGACAAAATGCTGTCAAAATGCTTTTCGGGCCCTGAAAACACTAAAAGTGACATGTTGCTGATTTCTGACCAACTAGTGATGAAAACCAGAAGAAACTGCCTTGCTACTATAGACTTCACCAAAGTACACGTTTCTGGCTTGGAAACTCGTTTCTGAGTGCTTCTGGACAAAAGTAACAGTCTAAGTGACAACATGCTGTCAAAATGCTTTTTGGGCCCTGAAAACACTAAAAGTGACATGATGCAGTTTTCTGGCCAACTAGTGATGGAAACCAGAGGAAACTGCCTTGCTACTGAAGAAGTCACCAAACCACATGTTTCTGGCTTGGAAATCTCAAAATGCTTTTCGGGGCCTGAAAACACTAAAAGTGACATGATGCTGTTTTCTGACCAACTAGTGATGAAAACCAGAAGAAACTGCCTTGCTACTATAGACTTCACCAAAGTACATGTTTCTGGCTTGGAAACTCGTTTCTGAGTGCTTCTGGACAAAAGTAACAGCCTAAGTGACAACATGCTGTCAAAATGCTTTTTGGGCCCTGAAAACACTAAAAGTGACATGATGCTGTTTTCTGGCCAACTAGTGATGGAAACCAGAGGAAACTGCCTTGCTACTGAAGAAGTCACCAAACCACATGTTTCTGGCTTGGAAATCTCAAAATGCTTTTCGGGGCCTGAAAACACTAAAAGTGACATGATGCTGTTTTCTGACCAACTAGTGATGAAAACCAGAAGAAACTGCCTTGCTACTGAAGAAGTCACCAAACCACATGTTTCTGGCTTGGAAATCTCAAAATGCTTTTCGGGGCCTGAAAACACTAAAAGTGACATGATGCTGTTTTCTGACCAACTAGTGATGGAAACCACAGGAAACTGCCTTGCTACTATAGACTTCACCAAAGTACATGTTTCTGGCTTGGAAACTCGTTTCTGAGTGCTTCTGGACAAAAGTAACAGCCTAAGTGACAACATGCTGTCAAAATGCTTTTCGGGCCCTGAAAACACTAAAAGTGACATGTTGCTGTTTTCTGACCAACTAGTGATGAAAACCAGAAGAAACTGCCTTGCTACTGAAGAAGTCACCAAACCACATGTTTCTGGCTTGGAAATCTCAAAATGCTTTTCGGGGCCTGAAAACACTAAAAGTGACATGATGCTGTTTTCTGACCAACTAGTGATGAAAACCAGAAGAAACTGCCTTGCTACTATAGACTTCACCAAAGTACACGTTTCTGGCTTGGAAACTCGTTTCTGAGTGCTTCTGGACAAAAGTAACAGCCTAAGTGACAACATGCTGTCAAAATGCTTTTTGGGCCCTGAAAACACTAAAAGTGACATGATGCTGTTTTCTGGCCAACTAGTGATGGAAACCAGAGGAAACTGCCTTGCTACTGAAGAAGTCACCAAACCACATGTTTCTGGCTGGGAAATCTCAAAATGCTTTTCAGGGCCTGAAAACACTAAAAGTGACATGTTGCTGTTTTCTGACCAACTAGTGATGAAAACCAGAAGAAACTGCCTTGCTACTATAGACTTCAACAAAGTACACGTTTCTGGCTTGGAAACTCGTTTCTGAGTGCTTCTGGACAAAAGTAACAGCCTAAGTGACAAAATGCTGTCAAAATGCTTTTCGGGCCCTGAAAACACTAAAAGTGACATGTTGCTGTTTTCTGACCAACTAGTGATGAAAACCAGAAGAAACTGCCTTGCTACTATAGACTTCAACAAAGTACACGTTTCTGGCTTGGAAACTCGTTTCTGAGTGCTTCTGGACAAAAGTAACAGCCTAAGTGACAAAATGCTGTCAAAATGCTTTTCGGGCCCTGAAAACACTAAAAGTGACATGTTGCTGTTTTCTGACCAACTAGTGATGAAAACCAGAAGAAACTGCCTTGCTACTATAGACTTCACCAAAGTACATGTTTCTGGCTTGGAAACTCGTTTCTGAGTGCTTCTGGACAAAAGTAACAGCCTAAGTGACAACATGCTGTCAAAATGCTTTTCGGGCCCTGAAAACACTAAAAGTGACATGTTGCTGTTTTCTGACCAACTAGTGATGAAAACCAGAAGAAACTGCCTTGCTACTATAGACTTCACCAAAGTACATGTTTCTGGCTTGGAAACTCGTTTCTGAGTGCTTCTGGACAAAAGTAACAGTCTAAGTGACAACATGCTGTCAAAATGCTTTTCGGGCCCTGAAAACACTAAAAGTGACATGTTGCTGTTTTCTGACCAACTAGTGATGAAAACCAGAAGAAACTGCCTTGCTACTATAGACTTCACCAAAGTACACGTTTCTGGCTTGGAAACTCGTTTCTGAGTGCTTCTGGACAAAAGTAACAGCCTAAGTGACAAAATGCTGTCAAAATGCTTTTCGGGCCCTGAAAACACTAAAAGTGACATGTTGCTGTTTTCTGACCAACTAGTGATGAAAACCAGAAGAAACTGCCTTGCTACTATAGACTTCACCAAAGTACACGTTTCTGGCTTGGAAACTCGTTTCTGAGTGCTTCTGGACAAAAGTAACAGCCTAAGTGACAACATGCTGTCAAAATGCTTTTTGGGCCCTGAAAACACTAAAAGTGACATGATGCTGTTTTCTGGCCAACTAGTGATGGAAACCAGAGGAAACTGCCTTGCTACTGAAGAAGTCACCAAACCACATGTTTCTGGCTTGGGAATCTCAAAATGCTTTTCGGGGCCTGAAAACACTAAAAGTGACATGATGCTGTTTTCTGACCAACTAGTGATGAAAACCAGAAGAAACTGCCTTGCTACTATAGACTTCACCAAAGTACACGTTTCTGGCTTGGAAACTCGTTTCTGAGTGCTTCTGGACAAAAGTAACAGCCTAAGTGACAACATGCTGTCAAAATGCTTTTCGGGCCCTGAAAACACTAAAAGTGACATGTTGCTGTTTTCTGACCAACTAGTGATGAAAACCAGAAGAAACTGCCTTGCTACTATAGACTTCACCAAAGTACACGTTTCTGGCTTGGAAACTCGTTTCTGAGTGCTTCTGGACAAAAGTAACAGCCTAAGTGACAACATGCTGTCAAAATGCTTTTCGGGCCCTGAAAACACTAAAAGTGACATGTTGCTGTTTTCTGACCAACTAGTGATGAAAACCAGAAGAAACTGCCTTGCTACTATAGACTTCACCAAAGTACACGTTTCTGGCTTGGAAACTCGTTTCTGAGTGCTTCTGGACAAAAGTAACAGCCTAAGTGACAACATGCTGTCAAAATGCTTTTCGGGCCCTGAAAACACTAAAAGTGACATGTTGCTGTTTTCTGACCAACTAGTGATGAAAACCAGAAGAAACTGCCTTGCTACTATAGACTTCACCAAAGTACACGTTTCTGGCTTGGAAACTCGTTTCTGAGTGCTTCTGGACAAAAGTAACAGCCTAAGTGACAACATGCTGTCAAAATGCTTTTTCGGGGCCTTAAAACACTAAAAGTGACATGATGCTGTTTTCTGGCCAACTAGTGATGGAAACCAGAGGAAACTGCCTTGCTACTGAAGAAGTCACCAAACCACATGTTTCTGGCTGGGAAATCTCAAAATGCTTTTCAGGGCCTGAAAACACTAAAAGTGACATGTTGCTGTTTTCTGACCAACTAGTGATGAAAACCAGAAGAAACTGCCTTGCTACTATAGACTTCACCAAAGTACATGTTTCTGGCTTGGAAACTCGTTTCTGAGTGCTTCTGGACAAAAGTAACAGCCTAAGTGACAACATGCTGTCAAAATGCTTTTCGGGCCCTGAAAACACTAAAAGTGACATGTTGCTGTTTTCTGACCAACTAGTGATGAAAACCAGAAGAAACTGCCTTGCTACTATAGACTTCACCAAAGTACACGTTTCTGGCTTTGAAACTCGTTTCTGAGTGCTTCTGGACAAAAGTAACAGCCTAAGTGACAAAATGCTGTCAAAATGCTTTTCGGGCCCTGAAAACACTAAAAGTGACATGTTGCTGATTTCTGACCAACTAGTGATGAAAACCAGAAGAAACTGCCTTGCTACTATAGAATTCACCAAACCACATGTTTCTGGCTTGGAAATCTCAAAATGCTTTTCGGGGCCTGAAAACACTAAAAGTGACATGATGCTGTTTTCTGACCAACTAGTGATGGAAACCACAGGAAACTGCCTTGCTACTATAGACTTCACCAAAGTACATGTTTCTGGCTTGGAAACTCGTTTCTGAGTGCTTCTGGACAAAAGTAACAGCCTAAGTGACAACATGCTGTCAAAATGCTTTTCGGGCCCTGAAAACACTAAAAGTGACATGTTGCTGTTTTCTGACCAACTAGTGATGAAAACCAGAAGAAACTGCCTTGCTACTGAAGAAGTCACCAAACCACATGTTTCTGGCTTGGAAATCTCAAAATGCTTTTCGGGGCCTGAAAACACTAAAAGTGACATGATGCTGTTTTCTGACCAACTAGTGATGGAAACCACAGGAAACTGCCTTGCTACTATAGACTTCACCAAAGTACATGTTTCTGGCTTGGAAACTCGTTTCTGAGTGCTTCTGGACAAAAGTAACAGCCTAAGTGACAACATGCTGTCAAAATGCTTTTCGGGCCCTGAAAACACTAAAAGTGACATGTTGCTGTTTTCTGACCAACTAGTGATGAAAACCAGAAGAAACTGCCTTGCTACTGAAGAAGTCACCAAACCACATGTTTCTGGCTTGGAAATCTCAAAATGCTTTTCGGGGCCTGAAAACACTAAAAGTGACATGATGCTGTTTTCTGACCAACTAGTGATGAAAACCAGAAGAAACTGCCTTGCTACTATAGACTTCACCAAAGTACACGTTTCTGGCTTGGAAACTCGTTTCTGAGTGCTTCTGGACAAAAGTAACAGCCTAAGTGACAACATGCTGTCAAAATGCTTTTTGGGCCCTGAAAACACTAAAAGTGACATGATGCTGTTTTCTGGCCAACTAGTGATGGAAACCAGAGGAAACTGCCTTGCTACTGAAGAAGTCACCAAACCACATGTTTCTGGCTGGGAAATCTCAAAATGCTTTTCAGGGCCTGAAAACACTAAAAGTGACATGTTGCTGTTTTCTGACCAACTAGTGATGAAAACCAGAAGAAACTGCCTTGCTACTATAGACTTCAACAAAGTACACGTTTCTGGCTTGGAAACTCGTTTCTGAGTGCTTCTGGACAAAAGTAACAGCCTAAGTGACAAAATGCTGTCAAAATGCTTTTCGGGCCCTGAAAACACTAAAAGTGACATGTTGCTGTTTTCTGACCAACTAGTGATGAAAACCAGAAGAAACTGCCTTGCTACTATAGACTTCACCAAAGTACATGTTTCTGGCTTGGAAACTCGTTTCTGAGTGCTTCTGGACAAAAGTAACAGCCTAAGTGACAACATGCTGTCAAAATGCTTTTCGGGCCCTGAAAACACTAAAAGTGACATGTTGCTGTTTTCTGACCAACTAGTGATGAAAACCAGAAGAAACTGCCTTGCTACTATAGACTTCACCAAAGTACATGTTTCTGGCTTGGAAACTCGTTTCTGAGTGCTTCTGGACAAAAGTAACAGCCTAAGTGACAACATGCTGTCAAAATGCTTTTCGGGCCCTGAAAACACTAAAAGTGACATGTTGCTGTTTTCTGACCAACTAGTGATGAAAACCAGAAGAAACTGCCTTGCTACTATAGACTTCACCAAAGTACACGTTTCTGGCTTGGAAACTCGTTTCTGAGTGCTTCTGGACAAAAGTAACAGCCTAAGTGACAACATGCTGTCAAAATGCTTTTTGGGCCCTGAAAACACTAAAAGTGACATGATGCTGTTTTCTGGCCAACTAGTGATGGAAACCAGAGGAAACTGCCTTGCTACTGAAGAAGTCACCAAACCACATGTTTCTGGCTTGGGAATCTCAAAATGCTTTTCGGGGCCTGAAAACACTAAAAGTGACATGATGCTGTTTTCTGACCAACTAGTGATGAAAACCAGAAGAAACTGCCTTGCTACTATAGACTTCACCAAAGTACACGTTTCTGGCTTGGAAACTCGTTTCTGAGTGCTTCTGGACAAAAGTAACAGCCTAAGTGACAACATGCTGTCAAAATGCTTTTTGGGCCCTGAAAACACTAAAAGTGACATGATGCTGTTTTCTGGCCAACTAGTGATGGAAACCAGAGGAAACTGCCTTGCTACTGAAGAAGTCACCAAACCACATGTTTCTGGCTGGGAAATCTCAAAATGCTTTTCAGGGCCTGAAAACACTAAAAGTGACATGTTGCTGTTTTCTGACCAACTAGTGATGAAAACCAGAAGAAACTGCCTTGCTACTATAGACTTCAACAAAGTACACGTTTCTGGCTTGGAAACTCGTTTCTGAGTGCTTCTGGACAAAAGTAACAGCCTAAGTGACAAAATGCTGTCAAAATGCTTTTCGGGCCCTGAAAACACTAAAAGTGACATGTTGCTGTTTTCTGACCAACTAGTGATGAAAACCAGAAGAAACTGCCTTGCTACTATAGACTTCACCAAAGTACATGTTTCTGGCTTGGAAACTCGTTTCTGAGTGCTTCTGGACAAAAGTAACAGCCTAAGTGACAACATGCTGTCAAAATGCTTTTCGGGCCCTGAAAACACTAAAAGTGACATGTTGCTGTTTTCTGACCAACTAGTGATGAAAACCAGAAGAAACTGCCTTGCTACTATAGACTTCACCAAAGTACATGTTTCTGGCTTGGAAACTCGTTTCTGAGTGCTTCTGGACAAAAGTAACAGCCTAAGTGACAACATGCTGTCAAAATGCTTTTCGGGCCCTGAAAACACTAAAAGTGACATGTTGCTGTTTTCTGACCAACTAGTGATGAAAACCAGAAGAAACTGCCTTGCTACTATAGACTTCACCAAAGTACACGTTTCTGGCTTGGAAACTCGTTTCTGAGTGCTTCTGGACAAAAGTAACAGCCTAAGTGACAACATGCTGTCAAAATGCTTTTTGGGCCCTGAAAACACTAAAAGTGACATGATGCTGTTTTCTGGCCAACTAGTGATGGAAACCAGAGGAAACTGCCTTGCTACTGAAGAAGTCACCAAACCACATGTTTCTGGCTTGGGAATCTCAAAATGCTTTTCGGGGCCTGAAAACACTAAAAGTGACATGATGCTGTTTTCTGACCAACTAGTGATGAAAACCAGAAGAAACTGCCTTGCTACTATAGACTTCACCAAAGTACACGTTTCTGGCTTGGAAACTCGTTTCTGAGTGCTTCTGGACAAAAGTAACAGCCTAAGTGACAAAATCCTGTCAAAATGCTTTTCGGGCCCTGAAAACACTAAAAGTGACATGTTGCTGTTTTCTGACCAACTAGTGATGAAAACCAGAAGAAACTGCCTTGCTACTATAGACTTCACCAAAGTACACGTTTCTGGCTTTGAAACTCGTTTCTGAGTGCTTCTGGACAAAAGTAACAGCCTAAGTGACAAAATGCTGTCAAAATGCTTTTCGGGCCCTGAAAACACTAAAAGTGACATGTTGCTGTTTTCTGACCAACTAGTGATGAAAACCAGAAGAAACTGCCTTGCTACTATAGACTTCACCAAAGTACACGTTTCTGGCTTGGAAACTCGTTTCTGAGTGCTTCTGGACAAAAGTAACAGCCTAAGTGACAACATGCTGTCAAAATGCTTTTTGGGCCCTGAAAACACTAAAAGTGACATGATGCTGTTTTCTGGCCAACTAGTGATGGAAACCAGAGGAAACTGCCTTGCTACTGAAGAAGTCACCAAACCACATGTTTCTGGCTTGGGAATCTCAAAATGCTTTTCGGGGCCTGAAAACACTAAAAGTGACATGATGCTGTTTTCTGACCAACTAGTGATGAAAACCAGAAGAAACTGCCTTGCTACTATAGACTTCACCAAAGTACACGTTTCTGGCTTGGAAACTCGTTTCTGAGTGCTTCTGGACAAAAGTAACAGCCTAAGTGACAACATGCTGTCAAAATGCTTTTCGGGCCCTGAAAACACTAAAAGTGACATGTTGCTGTTTTCTGACCAACTAGTGATGAAAACCAGAAGAAACTGCCTTGCTACTATAGACTTCACCAAAGTACACGTTTCTGGCTTGGAAACTCGTTTCTGAGTGCTTCTGGACAAAAGTAACAGCCTAAGTGACAACATGCTGTCAAAATGCTTTTTGGGCCCTGAAAACACTAAAAGTGACATGATGCTGTTTTCTGGCCAACTAGTGATGGAAACCAGAGGAAACTGCCTTGCTACTGAAGAAGTCACCAAACCACATGTTTCTGGCTTGGGAATCTCAAAATGCTTTTCGGGGCCTGAAAACACTAAAAGTGACATGATGCTGTTTTCTGACCAACTAGTGATGAAAACCAGAAGAAACTGCCTTGCTACTATAGACTTCACCAAAGTACACGTTTCTGGCTTGGAAACTCGTTTCTGAGTGCTTCTGGACAAAAGTAACAGCCTAAGTGACAACATGCTGTCAAAATGCTTTTCGGGCCCTGAAAACACTAAAAGTGAAATGTTGCTGTTTTCTGACCAACTAGTGATGAAAACCAGAAGAAACTGCCTTGCTACTATAGACTTCACCAAAGTACACGTTTCTGGCTTGGAAACTCGTTTCTGAGTGCTTCTGGACAAAAGTAACAGCCTAAGTGACAAAATCCTGTCAAAATGCTTTTCGGGCCCTGAAAACACTAAAAGTGACATGTTGCTGTTTTCTGACCAACTAGTGATGAAAACCAGAAGAAACTGCCTTGCTACTATAGACTTCACCAAAGTACACGTTTCTGGCTTTGAAACTCGTTTCTGAGTGCTTCTGGACAAAAGTAACAGCCTAAGTGACAAAATGCTGTCAAAATGCTTTTCGGGCCCTGAAAACACTAAAAGTGACATGTTGCTGTTTTCTGACCAACTAGTGATGAAAACCAGAAGAAACTGCCTTGCTACTATAGACTTCACCAAAGTACACGTTTCTGGCTTGGAAACTCGTTTCTGAGTGCTTCTGGACAAAAGTAACAGCCTAAGTGACAACATGCTGTCAAAATGCTTTTTGGGCCCTGAAAACACTAAAAGTGACATGATGCTGTTTTCTGGCCAACTAGTGATGGAAACCAGAGGAAACTGCCTTGCTACTGAAGAAGTCACCAAACCACATGTTTCTGGCTTGGGAATCTCAAAATGCTTTTCGGGGCCTGAAAACACTAAAAGTGACATGATGCTGTTTTCTGACCAACTAGTGATGAAAACCAGAAGAAACTGCCTTGCTACTATAGACTTCACCAAAGTACACGTTTCTGGCTTGGAAACTCGTTTCTGAGTGCTTCTGGACAAAAGTAACAGCCTAAGTGACAACATGCTGTCAAAATGCTTTTCGGGCCCTGAAAACACTAAAAGTGACATGTTGCTGTTTTCTGACCAACTAGTGATGAAAACCAGAAGAAACTGCCTTGCTACTATAGACTTCACCAAAGTACACGTTTCTGGCTTGGAAACTCGTTTCTGAGTGCTTCTGGACAAAAGTAACAGCCTAAGTGACAACATGCTGTCAAAATGCTTTTCGGGCCCTGAAAACACTAAAAGTGACATGTTGCTGTTTTCTGACCAACTAGTGATGAAAACCAGAAGAAACTGCCTTGCTACTATAGACTTCACCAAAGTACACGTTTCTGGCTTGGAAACTCGTTTCTGAGTGCTTCTGGACAAAAGTAACAGCCTAAGTGACAACATGCTGTCAAAATGCTTTTCGGGCCCTGAAAACACTAAAAGTGACATGTTGCTGTTTTCTGACCAACTAGTGATGGAAACCAGAAGAAACTGCCTTGCTACTATAGACTTCACCAAAGTACACGTTTCTGGCTTGGAAACTCGTTTCTGAGTGCTTCTGGACAAAAGTAACAGCCTAAGTGACAACATGCTGTCAAAATGCTTTTCGGGCCCTGAAAACACTAAAAGTGACATGTTGCTGTTTTCTGACCAACTAGTGATGAAAACCAGAAGAAACTGCCTTGCTACTATAGACTTCACCAAAGTACACGTTTCTGGCTTGGAAACTCGTTTCTGAGTGCTTCTGGACAAAAGTAACAGCCTAAGTGACAACATGCTGTCAAAATGCTTTTTGGGCCCTGAAAACACTAAAAGTGACATGATGCTGTTTTCTGGCCAACTAGTGATGGAAACCAGAGGAAACTGCCTTGCTACTGAAGAAGTCACCAAACCACATGTTTCTGGCTGGGAAATCTGAAAATGCTTTTCAGGGCCTGAAAACACTAAAAGTGACATGTTGCTGTTTTCTGACCAACTAGTGATGAAAACCAGAAGAAACTGCCTTGCTACTATAGACTTCACCAAAGTACACGTTTCTGGCTTTGAAACTCGTTTCTGAGTGCTTCTGGACAAAAGTAACAGCCTAAGTGACAACATGCTGTCAAAATGCTTTTTGGGCCCTGAAAACACTAAAAGTGACATGATGCTGTTTTCTGGCCAACTAGTGATGGAAACCAGAGGAAACTGCCTTGCTACTGAAGAAGTCACCAAACCACATGTTTCTGGCTTGGGAATCTCAAAATGCTTTTCGGGGCCTGAAAACACTAAAAGTGACATGATGCTGTTTTCTGACCAACTAGTGATGAAAACCAGAAGAAACTGCCTTGCTACTATAGACTTCACCAAAGTACACGTTTCTGGCTTGGAAACTCGTTTCTGAGTGCTTCTGGACAAAAGTAACAGCCTAAGTGACAACATGCTGTCAAAATGCTTTTCGGGCCCTGAAAACACTAAAAGTGACATGTTGCTGTTTTCTGACCAACTAGTGATGAAAACCAGAAGAAACTGCCTTGCTACTATAGACTTCAACAAAGTACACGTTTCTGGCTTGGAAACTCGTTTCTGAGTGCTTCTGGACAAAAGTAACAGCCTAAGTGACAAAATGCTGTCAAAATGCTTTTCGGGCCCTGAAAACACTAAAAGTGACATGTTGCTGTTTTCTGACCAACTAGTGATGAAAACCAGAAGAAACTGCCTTGCTACTATAGACTTCACCAAAGTACATGTTTCTGGCTTGGAAACTCGTTTCTGAGTGCTTCTGGACAAAAGTAACAGCCTAAGTGACAACATGCTGTCAAAATGCTTTTCGGGCCCTGAAAACACTAAAAGTGACATGTTGCTGTTTTCTGACCAACTAGTGATGAAAACCAGAAGAAACTGCCTTGCTACTATAGACTTCACCAAAGTACATGTTTCTGGCTTGGAAACTCGTTTCTGAGTGCTTCTGGACAAAAGTAACAGCCTAAGTGACAACATGCTGTCAAAATGCTTTTCGGGCCCTGAAAACACTAAAAGTGACATGTTGCTGTTTCTGACCAACTAGTGATGAAAACCAGAAGAAACTGCCTTGCTACTATAGACTTCACCAAAGTACACGTTTCTGGCTTGGAAACTCGTTTCTGAGTGCTTCTGGACAAAAGTAACAGCCTAAGTGACAACATGCTGTCAAAATGCTTTTTGGCCCTGAAACACTAAAAGTGACATGATGCTGTTTTCTGGCCAACTAGTGATGGAAACCAGAGGAAACTGCCTTGCTACTGAAGAAGTCACCAAACCACATGTTTCTGGCTTGGGAATCTCAAATGCTTTTCGGGGCCTGAAAACACTAAAAGTGACATGATGCTGTTTTCTGACCAACTAGTGATGAAAACCAGAAGAAACTGCCTTGCTACTATAGACTTCACCAAAGTACACGTTTCTGGCTTGGAAACTCGTTTCTGAGTGCTTCTGGACAAAAGTAACAGCCTAAGTGACAACATGCTGTCAAAATGCTTTTTGGGCCCTGAAAACACTAAAAGTGACATGATGCTGTTTTCTGGCCAACTAGTGATGGAAACCAGAGGAAACTGCCTTGCTACTGAAGAAGTCACCAAACCACATGTTTCTGGCTGGAAATCTCAAAATGCTTTTCAGGGCCTGAAAACACTAAAAGTGACATGTTGCTGTTTTCTGACCAACTAGTGATGAAAACCAGAAGAAACTGCCTTGCTACTATAGACTTCAACAAAGTACACGTTTCTGGCTTGGAAACTCGTTTCTGAGTGCTTCTGGACAAAAGTAACAGCCTAAGTGACAAAATGCTGTCAAAATGCTTTTCGGGCCCTGAAAACACTAAAAGTGACATGTTGCTGTTTTCTGACCAACTAGTGATGAAACCAGAAGAAACTGCCTTGCTACTATAGACTTCACCAAAGTACATGTTTCTGGCTTGGAAACTCGTTTCTGAGTGCTTCTGGACAAAAGTAACAGCCTAAGTGACAACATGCTGTCAAAATGCTTTTCGGGCCCTGAAAACACTAAAAGTGACATGTTGCTGTTTTCTGACCAACTAGTGATGAAAACCAGAAGAAACTGCCTTGCTACTATAGACTTCACCAAAGTACATGTTTCTGGCTTGGAAACTCGTTTCTGAGTGCTTCTGGACAAAAGTAACAGCCTAAGTGACAACATGCTGTCAAAATGCTTTTCGGGCCCTGAAAACACTAAAAGTGACATGTTGCTGTTTTCTGACCAACTAGTGATGAAAACCAGAAGAAACTGCCTTGCTACTATAGACTTCACCAAAGTACACGTTTCTGGCTTGGAAACTCGTTTCTGAGTGCTTCTGGACAAAAGTAACAGCCTAAGTGACAACATGCTGTCAAAATGCTTTTTGGGCCCTGAAAACACTAAAAGTGACATGATGCTGTTTTCTGGCCAACTAGTGATGGAAACCAGAGGAAACTGCCTTGCTACTGAAGAAGTCACCAAACCACATGTTTCTGGCTTGGGAATCTCAAAATGCTTTTCGGGGCCTGAAAACACTAAAAGTGACATGATGCTGTTTTCTGACCAACTAGTGATGAAAACCAGAAGAAACTGCCTTGCTACTATAGACTTCACCAAAGTACACGTTTCTGGCTTGGAAACTCGTTTCTGAGTGCTTCTGGACAAAAGTAACAGCCTAAGTGACAAAATCCTGTCAAAATGCTTTTCGGGCCCTGAAAACACTAAAAGTGACATGTTGCTGTTTTCTGACCAACTAGTGATGAAAACCAGAAGAAACTGCCTTGCTACTATAGACTTCACCAAAGTACACGTTTCTGGCTTTGAAACTCGTTTCTGAGTGCTTCTGGACAAAAGTAACAGCCTAAGTGACAAAATGCTGTCAAAATGCTTTTCGGGCCCTGAAAACACTAAAAGTGACATGTTGCTGTTTTCTGACCAACTAGTGATGAAAACCAGAAGAAACTGCCTTGCTACTATAGACTTCACCAAAGTACACGTTTCTGGCTTGGAAACTCGTTTCTGAGTGCTTCTGGACAAAAGTAACAGCCTAAGTGACAACATGCTGTCAAAATGCTTTTTGGGCCCTGAAAACACTAAAAGTGACATGATGCTGTTTTCTGGCCAACTAGTGATGGAAACCAGAGGAAACTGCCTTGCTACTGAAGAAGTCACCAAACCACATGTTTCTGGCTTGGGAATCTCAAAATGCTTTTCGGGGCTGAAAACACTAAAAGTGACATGATGCTGTTTTCTGACCAACTAGTGATGAAAACCAGAAGAAACTGCCTTGCTACTATAGACTTCACCAAAGTACACGTTTCTGGCTTGGAAACTCGTTTCTGAGTGCTTCTGGACAAAAGTAACAGCCTAAGTGACAACATGCTGTCAAAATGCTTTTCGGCCCTGAAAACACTAAAAGTGACATGTTGCTGTTTTCTGACCAACTAGTGATGAAAACCAGAAGAAACTGCCTTGCTACTATAGACTTCACCAAAGTACACGTTTCTGGCTTGGAAACTCGTTTCTGAGTGCTTCTGGACAAAAGTAACAGCCTAAGTGACAACATGCTGTCAAAATGCTTTTGGGCCCTGAAAACACTAAAAGTGACATGATGCTGTTTTCTGGCCAACTAGTGATGGAAACCAGAGGAAACTGCCTTGCTACTGAAGAAGTCACCAAACCACATGTTTCTGGCTTGGGAATCTCAAAATGCTTTTCGGGGCCTGAAAACACTAAAAGTGACATGATGCTGTTTTCTGACCAACTAGTGATGAAAACCAGAAGAAACTGCCTTGCTACTATAGACTTCACCAAAGTACACGTTTCTGGCTTGGAAACTCGTTTCTGAGTGCTTCTGGACAAAAGTAACAGCCTAAGTGACAACAACATGCTGTCAAAATGCTTTTCGGGCCCTGAAAACACTAAAAGTGAAATGTTGCTGTTTTCTGACCAACTAGTGATGAAAACCAGAAGAAACTGCCTTGCTACTATAGACTTCACCAAAGTACACGTTTCTGGCTTGGAAACTCGTTTCTGAGTGCTTCTGGACAAAAGTAACAGCCTAAGTGACAAAATCCTGTCAAAATGCTTTTCGGGCCCTGAAAACACTAAAAGTGACATGTTGCTGTTTTCTGACCAACTAGTGATGAAAACCAGAAGAAACTGCCTTGCTACTATAGACTTCACCAAAGTACACGTTTCTGGCTTTGAAACTCGTTTCTGAGTGCTTCTGGACAAAAGTAACAGCCTAAGTGACAAAATGCTGTCAAAATGCTTTTCGGGCCCTGAAAACACTAAAAGTGACATGTTGCTGTTTTCTGACCAACTAGTGATGAAAACCAGAAGAAACTGCCTTGCTACTATAGACTTCACCAAAGTACACGTTTCTGGCTTGGAAACTCGTTTCTGAGTGCTTCTGGACAAAAGTAACAGCCTAAGTGACAACATGCTGTCAAAATGCTTTTTGGGCCCTGAAAACACTAAAAGTGACATGATGCTGTTTTCTGGCCAACTAGTGATGGAAACCAGAGGAAACTGCCTTGCTACTGAAGAAGTCACCAAACCACATGTTTCTGGCTTGGGAATCTCAAAATGCTTTTCGGGGCCTGAAAACACTAAAAGTGACATGATGCTGTTTTCTGACCAACTAGTGATGAAAACCAGAAGAAACTGCCTTGCTACTATAGACTTCACCAAAGTACACGTTTCTGGCTTGGAAACTCGTTTCTGAGTGCTTCTGGACAAAAGTAACAGCCTAAGTGACAACATGCTGTCAAAATGCTTTTCGGGCCCTGAAAACACTAAAAGTGACATGTTGCTGTTTTCTGACCAACTAGTGATGAAAACCAGAAGAAACTGCCTTGCTACTATAGACTTCACCAAAGTACACGTTTCTGGCTTGGAAACTCGTTTCTGAGTGCTTCTGGACAAAAGTAACAGCCTAAGTGACAACATGCTGTCAAAATGCTTTTCGGGCCCTGAAAACACTAAAAGTGACATGTTGCTGTTTTCTGACCAACTAGTGATGAAAACCAGAAGAAACTGCCTTGCTACTATAGACTTCACCAAAGTACACGTTTCTGGCTTGGAAACTCGTTTCTGAGTGCTTCTGGACAAAAGTAACAGCCTAAGTGACAACATGCTGTCAAAATGCTTTTCGGGCCCTGAAAACACTAAAAGTGACATGTTGCTGTTTTCTGACCAACTAGTGATGGAAACCAGAAGAAACTGCCTTGCTACTATAGACTTCACCAAAGTACACGTTTCTGGCTTGGAAACTCGTTTCTGAGTGCTTCTGGACAAAAGTAACAGCCTAAGTGACAACATGCTGTCAAAATGCTTTTCGGGCCCTGAAAACACTAAAAGTGACATGTTGCTGTTTTCTGACCAACTAGTGATGAAAACCAGAAGAAACTGCCTTGCTACTATAGACTTCACCAAAGTACACGTTTCTGGCTTGGAAACTCGTTTCTGAGTGCTTCTGGACAAAAGTAACAGCCTAAGTGACAAAATGCTGTCAAAATGCTTTTCGGGCCCTGAAAACACTAAAAGTGACATGTTGCTGTTTTCTGACCAACTAGTGATGAAAACCAGAAGAAACTGCCTTGCTACTATAGACTTCACCAAAGTACATGTTTCTGGCTTGGAAACTCGTTTCTGAGTGCTTCTGGACAAAAGTAACAGCCTAAGTGACAACATGCTGTCAAAATGCTTTTCGGGCCCTGAAAACACTAAAAGTGACATGTTGCTGTTTTCTGACCAACTAGTGATGAAAACCAGAAGAAACTGCCTTGCTACTATAGACTTCACCAAAGTACATGTTTCTGGCTTGGAAACTCGTTTCTGAGTGCTTCTGGACAAAAGTAACAGCCTAAGTGACAACATGCTGTCAAAATGCTTTTCGGGCCCTGAAAACACTAAAAGTGACATGTTGCTGTTTTCTGACCAACTAGTGATGAAAACCAGAAGAAACTGCCTTGCTACTATAGACTTCACCAAAGTACACGTTTCTGGCTTGGAAACTCGTTTCTGAGTGCTTCTGGACAAAAGTAACAGCCTAAGTGACAACATGCTGTCAAAATGCTTTTTGGGCCCTGAAAACACTAAAAGTGACATGATGCTGTTTTCTGGCCAACTAGTGATGGAAACCAGAGGAAACTGCCTTGCTACTGAAGAAGTCACCAAACCACATGTTTCTGGCTTGGGAATCTCAAAATGCTTTTCGGGGCCTGAAAACACTAAAAGTGACATGATGCTGTTTTCTGACCAACTAGTGATGAAAACCAGAAGAAACTGCCTTGCTACTATAGACTTCACCAAAGTACACGTTTCTGGCTTGGAAACTCGTTTCTGAGTGCTTCTGGACAAAAGTAACAGCCTAAGTGACAACATGCTGTCAAAATGCTTTTTGGGCCCTGAAAACACTAAAAGTGACATGATGCTGTTTTCTGGCCAACTAGTGATGGAAACCAGAGGAAACTGCCTTGCTACTGAAGAAGTCACCAAACCACATGTTTCTGGCTGGGAAATCTCAAAATGCTTTTCAGGGCCTGAAAACACTAAAAGTGACATGTTGCTGTTTTCTGACCAACTAGTGATGAAAACCAGAAGAAACTGCCTTGCTACTATAGACTTCAACAAAGTACACGTTTCTGGCTTGGAAACTCGTTTCTGAGTGCTTCTGGACAAAAGTAACAGCCTAAGTGACAAAATGCTGTCAAAATGCTTTTCGGGCCCTGAAAACACTAAAAGTGACATGTTGCTGTTTTCTGACCAACTAGTGATGAAAACCAGAAGAAACTGCCTTGCTACTATAGACTTCACCAAAGTACACGTTTCTGGCTTGGAAACTCGTTTCTGAGTGCTTCTGGACAAAAGTAACAGCCTAAGTGACAACATGCTGTCAAAATGCTTTTCGGGCCCTGAAAACACTAAAAGTGACATGTTGCTGTTTTCTGACCAACTAGTGATGGAAACCAGAAGAAACTGCCTTGCTACTATAGACTTCACCAAAGTACACGTTTCTGGCTTGGAAACCGTTTCTGAGTGCTTCTGGACAAAAAGTAACAGCCCTAAGTGACAACATGCTGTCAAAATGCTTTTCGGGCCCTTGAAAACACTAAAAGTGACATGTTGCTGTTTTCTGACCAACCTAGTGATGAAAACCAGAAGAAACTGCCTTGCTACTATAGACTTCACCAAAGTACACGTTTCTGGCTTGGAAACTCGTTTCTGAGTGCTTCTGGACAAAAGTAACAGCCTAAGTGGACAAAATGCTGTCAAAATGCTTTTCGGGCCCTGAAAACACTAAAAGTGACATGTTGCTGTTTTCTGACCAACTAGTGATGAAAACCAGAAGAAACTGCCTTGCTACTATAGACTTCACCAAAGTACATGTTTCTGGCTTGGAAACTCGTTTCTGAGTGCTTCTGGACAAAAGTAACAGCCTAAGTGACAACATGCTGTCAAAATGCTTTTTCGGGCCCTGAAAACACTAAAAGTGACATGGTGCTGTTTTCTGACCAACTAGTGATGAAAACCAGAAGAAACTGCCTTGCTACTATAGACTTCACCAAAGTACTTCTGTTTTCTGGCTTGGAAACTCGTTTCTGAGTGCTTCTGGACAAAAGTAACAGCCTAAGTGACAACATGCTGTCAAAATGAGCTTTTCGGGCCCTGAAAAACACTAAAAGTGACATGTTGCTGTTTTTCTGACCAACTAGTGATGAAAACCAGAAGAAACTGCCTTGCTACTATAGACTTCACCAAAGTACACTGTTTCTGGCTTGGGAAACTCGTTTCTGAGTGCTTCTGGACAAAAGTAACAGCCTAAGTGACAACATGCTGTCAAAATGCTTTTTGGGCCCTGAAAACACTAAAAGTGACATGATGCTGTTTTCCTGGCCAACTAGTGATGGAAACCAGAGGAAACTGCCTTGCTACTGAAGAAGTCACCAAACCACATGTTTCTGGCTTGGGGAATCTCAAAATGCTTTTCGGGGCCTGAAAACACTAAAAGTGACATGATGCTGTTTTCTGACCAACTAGTGATGAAAACCAGAAGAAACTGCCTTGCTACTATAGACTTCACCAAAGTACACCGTTTCTGGCTTGGAAACTCGTTTCTGAGTGCTTCTGGACAAAAGTAACAGCCTAAGTGACAACATGCTGTCAAAATGCTTTTTGGGCCCTGAAAACACTAAAAGTGACATGATGCTGTTTTCTGGCCAACTAGTGATGGAAACCAGAGGAAACTGCCTTGCTACTGAAGAAGTCACCAAACCACATGTTTCTGGCTGGGAAATCTCAAAATGCTTTTCAGGGCCTGAAAACACTAAAAGTGACATGTTGCTGTTTTCTGACCAACTAGTGATGAAAACCAGAAGAAACTGCCTTGCTACTATAGACTTCAACAAAGTACACGTTTCTGGCTTGGAAACTCGTTTCTGAGTGCTTCTGGACAAAAGTAACAGCCTAAGTGACAAAATGCTGTCAAAATGCTTTTCGGGCCCCTGAAAACACTAAAAGTGACATGTTGCTTTTCTGACCAACTAGTGATGAAAACCAGAAGAAACTGCCTTGCTACTATAGACTTTCACCAAAGTACATGTTTCTGGCTTGGAAACTCGTTTCTGAGTGCTTCTGGACAAAAGTAACAGCCTAAGTGACAACATGCTGTCAAAATGCTTTTCGGGCCCTGAAAACACTAAAAGTGACATGTTGCTGTTTTCTGACCAACTAGTGATGAAAACCAGAAGAAACTGCCTTGCTACTATAGACTTCACCAAAGTACATGTTTCTGGCTTGGAAACTCGTTTCTGAGTGCTTCTGGACAAAAGTAACAGCCTAAGTGACAACATGCTGTCAAAATGCTTTTCGGGCCCTGAAAACACTAAAAGTGACATGTTGCTGTTTTCTGACCAACTAGTGATGAAAACCAGAAGAAACTGCCTTGCTACTATAGACTTCACCAAAGTACACGTTTCTGGCTTGGAAACTCGTTTCTGAGTGCTTCTGGACAAAAGTAACAGCCTAAGTGACAACATGCTGTCAAAATGCTTTTTGGGCCCTGAAAACACTAAAAGTGACATGATGCTGTTTTCTGGCCAACTAGTGATGGAAACCAGAGGAAACTGCCTTGCTACTGAAGAAGTCACCAAAACCACATGTTTCTGGCTTGGGAATCTCAAAATGCTTTTCGGGGCCTGAAAACACTAAAAGTGACATGATGCTGTTTTCTGACCAACTAGTGATGAAAACCAGAAGAAACTGCCTTGCTACTATAGACTTCACCAAAGTACACGTTTCTGGCTTGGAAACTCGTTTCTGAGTGCTTCTGGACAAAAGTAACAGCCCTAAGTGACAAAATCCTGTCAAAATGCTTTTCGGGCCCTGAAAACACTAAAAGTGACATGTTGCTGTTTTCTGACCAACTAGTGATGAAAACCAGAAGAAACTGCCTTGCTACTATAGACTTCACCAAAGTACACGTTTCTGGGCTTTGGAAACTCGTTTCTGAGTGCTTCTGGACAAAAGTAACAGCCTAAGTTGACAAAATGCTGTCAAAATGCTTTTCGGGCCCTGAAAACACTAAAAGTGACATGTTGCTGTTTTCTGACCAACTAGTGATGAAAACCAGAAGAAACTGCCTTGCTACTATAGACTTCACCAAAGTACACGTTTCTGGCTTGGAAACTCGTTTCTGAGTGCTTCTGGACAAAAGTAACAGCCTAAGTGACAACATGCTGTCAAAATGCTTTTTGGGCCCTGAAAACACTAAAAGTGACATGATGCTGTTTTCTGGCCAACTAGTGATGGAAACCAGAGGAAACTGCCTTGCTACTGAAGAAGTCACCAAACCACATGTTTCTGGCTTGGGAATCTCAAAATGCTTTTTCGGGGCCTGAAAACACTAAAAGTGACATGATGCTGTTTTCTGACCAACTAGTGATGAAAACCAGAAGAAACTGCCTTGCTACTATAGACTTCACCAAAGTACACGTTTCTGGCTTGGAAACTCGTTTCTGAGTGCTTCTGGACAAAAGTAACAGCCTAAGTGACAACATGCTGTCACAAATGCTTTTCGGGCCCTGAAAACACTAAAAGTGACATGTTGCTGTTTTCTGACCAAACTAGTGATGAAAACCAGAAGAAACTGCCTTGCTACTATAGACTTCACCAAAGTACACGTTTTCTGGCTTGGAAACTCGTTTCTGAGTGCTTCTGGACAAAAGTAACAGCCTAAGTGACAACATGCTGTCAAAATGCTTTTTGGGCCCTGAAAACACTAAAAGTGACATGATGCTGTTTTCTGGCCAACTAGTGATGGAAACCAGAGGAAACTGCCTTGCTACTGAAGAAGTCACCAAACCACATGTTTCTGGCTTGGGAATCTCAAAATGCTTTTCGGGGCCTGAAAACACTAAAAGTGACATGATGCTGTTTTCTGACCCAACTAGTGATGAAAACCAGAAGAAACTGCCTTGCTACTATAGACTTCACCAAAGTACACGTTTCTGGCTTGGAAACTCGTTTCTGAGTGCTTCTGGACAAAAGTAACAGCCTAAGTGACAACATGCTGTCAAAATGCTTTTCGGGCCCTGAAAACACTAAAAGTGAAATGTTGCTGTTTTCTGACCAACTAGTGATGAAAACCAGAAGAAACTGCCTTGCTACTATAGACTTCACCAAAGTACACGTTTCTGGCTTGGAAACTCGTTTCTGAGTGCTTCTGGACAAAAGTAACAGCCTAAGTGACAAAATCCTGTCAAAATGCTTTTCGGGCCCTGAAAACACTAAAAGTGACATGTTGCTGTTTTCTGACCAACTAGTGATGAAAACCAGAAGAAACTGCCTTGCTACTATAGACTTCACCAAAGTACACGTTTCTGGCTTTGAAACTCGTTTCTGAGTGCTTCTGGACAAAAGTAACAGCCCTAAGTGACAAAATGCTGTCAAAAATGCTTTTTCGGGCCCTGAAAACACTAAAAGTGACATGTTGCTGTTTTCTGACCAACTAGTGATGAAAACCAGAAGAAACTGCCTTGCTACTATAGACTTCACCAAAGTACACGTTTCTGGCTTGGAAACTCGTTTCTGAGTGCTTCTGGACAAAAGTAACAGCCTAAGTGACAACATGCTGTCAAAATGCTTTTTGGGCCCTGAAAACACTAAAAGTGACATGATGCTGTTTTCTGGCCAACTAGTGATGGAAACCAGAGGAAACTGCCTTGCTACTGAAGAAGTCACCAAACCACATGTTTCTGGCTTGGGAATCTCAAAATGCTTTTCGGGGCCTGAAAACACTAAAAGTGACATGATGCTGTTTTCTGACCAACTAGTGATGAAAACCAGAAGAAACTGCCTTGCTACTATAGACTTCACCAAAGTACACGTTTCTGGCTTGGAAACTCGTTTCTGAGTGCTTCTGGACAAAAGTAACAAGCCTAAGTGACAACATGCTGTCAAAATGCTTTTCGGGCCCTGAAAACACTAAAAGTGACATGTTGCTGTTTTCTGACCAACTAGTGATGAAAACCAGAAGAAACTGCCTTGCTACTATAGACTTCACCAAAGTACACGTTTCTGGCTTGGAAACTCGTTTCTGAGTGCTTCTGGACAAAAGTAACAGCCTAAGTGACAACATGCTGTCAAAATGCTTTTCGGGCCCTGAAAACACTAAAAGTGACATGTTGCTGTTTTCTGACCAACTAGTGATGAAAACCAGAAGAAACTGCCTTGCTACTATAGACTTCACCAAAGTACACGTTTCTGGCTTGGAAACTCGTTTCTGAGTGCTTCTGGACAAAAGTAACAGCCTAAGTGACAACATGCTGTCAAAATGCTTTTCGGGCCCTGAAAACACTAAAAGTGACATGTTGCTGTTTTCTGACCAACTAGTGATGGAAACCAGAAGAAACTGCCTTGCTACTATAGACTTCACCAAAGTACACGTTTCTGGCTTGGAAACTCGTTTCTGAGTTGCTTCTGGACAAAAGTAACAGCCTAAGTGACAACATGCTGTCAAAATGCTTTTCGGGCCCTGAAAACACTAAAAGTGACATGTTGCTGTTTTCTGACCAACTAGTGATGAAAACCAGAAGAAACTGCCTTGCTACTATAGACTTCACCAAAAGTACAACGTTTCTGGCTTGGAAACTCGTTTCTGAGTGCTTCTGGACAAAAGTAACAGCCTAAGTGACAACATGCTGTCAAAATGCTTTTTGGGCCCTGAAAAACACTAAAAGTCGACATGATGCTGTTTTCTGGCCAACTAGTGATTGGAAACCAGAGGAAACTGCCTTGCTACTGAAGAAGTCACCAAACCACATGTTTCTGGCTGGGAAATCTGAAAATGCTTTTCAGGGCCTGAAAACACTAAAAGTGACATGTTGCTGTTTTCTGACCAACTAGTGATGAAAACCAGAAGAAACTGCCTTGCTACTATAGACTTCACCAAAGTACACGTTTCTGGCTTTGAAACTCGTTTCTGAGTGCTTCTGGACAAAAGTAACAGCCTAAGTGACAACATGCTGTCAAAATGCTTTTTGGGCCCTGAAAACACTAAAAGTGACATGATGCTGTTTTCTGGCCAACTAGTGATGGAAACCAGAGGAAACTGCCTTGCTACTGAAGAAGTCACCAAACCACATGTTTCTGGCTTGGGAATCTCAAAATGCTTTTCGGGGCCTGAAAACACTAAAAGTGACATGATGCTGTTTTCTGACCAACTAGTGATGAAAACCAGAAGAAACTGCCTTGCTACTATAGACTTCACCAAAGTACACGTTTCTGGCTTGGAAACTCGTTTCTGAGTGCTTCTGGACAAAAGTAACAGCCTAAGTGACAACATGCTGTCAAAATGCTTTTTCGGGCCCTGAAAACACACTAAAAGTGACATGTTGCTGTTTTCTGACCAACTAGTGATGAAAACCAGAAGAAACTGCCTTGCTACTATAGACTTCACCAAAGTACACGTTTCTGGCTTGGAAACTCGTTTCTGAGTGCTTCTGGACAAAAGTAACAGCCTAAGTGACAACATGCTGTCAAAATGCTTTTCGGGCCCTGAAAACACTAAAAGTGACATGTTGCTGTTTTCTGACCAACTAGTGATGAAAACCAGAAGAAACTGCCTTGCTACTATAGACTTCACCAAAGTACACGTTTCTGGCTTGGAAACTCGTTTCTGAGTGCTTCCTGGACAAAAGTAACAGCCCTAAGTGACAACATGCTGTCAAAATGCTTTTCGGGCCCTCGAAAACACTAAAAGTGACATGTTGCTGTTTTCTGACCAACTAGTGATGAAAACCAGAAGAAACTGCCTTGCTACTATAGACTTCACCAAAGTACACGTTTCTGGCTTGGAAACTCGTTTCTGAGTGTCTTCTGGACAAAAGTAACAGTCTAAGTGACAACATGCTGTCAAAATGCTTTTTGGGGCCCCTGAAAACACTAAAAGTGACATGATGCAGTTTTCCTGGCCAACTAGTGATGGAAACCAGAGGAAACTGCCTTGCTACTGAAGAAGTCACCAAACCACATGTTTCTGGCTTGGAAATCTCAAAATGCTTTTCGGGGCCTGAAAACACTAAAAGTGACATGATGCTGTTTTCTGACCAACTAGTGATGGAAACCAGAAGAAACTGCCTTGCTACTATAGAATTCACCAAACCACATGTTTCTGGCTTGGAAATCTCAAAATGCTTTTCGGGGCCTGAAAAACACTAAAAGTGACATGATGCTGTTTTCTGACCAACTAGTGATGGAAACCACAGGAAACTGCCTTGCTACTATAGACTTCACCAAAGTACATGTTTCTGGCTTGGAAACTCGTTTCTGAGTGCTTCTGGACAAAAGTAACAGCCCTAAGTGGACAACATGCTGTCAAAATGCTTTTCGGGCCCTGAAAACACTAAAAGTGACATGTTGCTGTTTTCTGACCAACTAGTGATGAAAACCAGAAGAAACTGCCTTGCTACTGAAGAAGTCACCAAACCACATGTTTCTGGCTTGGAAATCTCAAAATGCTTTCGGGGGCCTGAAAACACTAAAAGTGACATGATGCTGTTTCTTTGACCAACTAGTGATGGAAACCACAGGAAACTGCCTTGCTACTATAGACTTCACCAAAGTACATGTTTCTGGCTTGGAAACTCGTTTCTGAGTGCTTCTGGACAAAAGTAACAGCCTAAGTGACAACATGCTGTCAAAATGCTTTTCGGGCCCTGAAAACACTAAAAGTGACATGTTGCTGTTTTCTGACCAACTAGTGATGAAAACCAGAAGAAACTGCCTTGCTACTGAAGAAGTCACCAAACCACATGTTTCTGGCTTGGAAATCTCAAAATGCTTTTCGGGGCCTGAAAACACTAAAAGTGACATGATGCTGTTTTCTGACCAACTAGTGATGAAAACCAGAAGAAACTGCCTTGCTACTATAGACTTCACCAAAGTACACGTTTCTGGCTTGGAAACTCGTTTCTGAGTGCTTCTGGACAAAAGTAACAGCCTAAGTGACAACATGCTTGTCAAAAATGCTTTTTGGGCCCTGAAAACACTAAAAGTGACATGATGCTGTTTTTCTGGCCAACTAGTGATGGAAACCAGAGGAAACTGCCTTGCTACTGAAGAAGTCACCAAACCACATGTTTCTGGCTGGGAAATCTCAAAATGCTTTCAGGGCCTGAAAACACTAAAAGTGACATGTTGCTGTTTTCTGACCAACTAGTGATGAAAACCAGAAGAAACTGCCTTGCTACTATAGACTTCAACAAAGTACACGTTTCTGGCTTGGAAACTCGTTTCTGAGTGCTTCTGGACAAAAGTAACAGCCTAAGTGACAAAATGCTGTCAAAATGCTTTTCGGGCCCTGAAAACACTAAAAGTGACATGTTAGCTGTTTTCTGACCAACTAGTGATGAAAACCAGAAGAAACTGCCTTGCTACTATAGACTTCACCAAAGTACATGTTTCTGGCTTGGAAACTCGTTTCTGAGTGCTTCTGGACAAAAGTAACAGCCTAAGTGACAACATGCTGTCAAAATGCTTTTCGGGCCCTGAAAACACTAAAAGTGACATGTTGCTGTTTTCTGACCAACTAGTGATGAAAACCAGAAGAAACTGCCTTGCTACTATAGACTTCACCAAAGTACATGTTTCTGGCTTGGAAACTCGTTTCTGAGTGCTTCTGGACAAAAGTAACAGCCTAAGTGACAACATGCTGTCAAAATGCTTTTCGGGCCCTGAAAACACTAAAAGTGACATGTTGCTGTTTTCTGACCAACTAGTGATGAAAACCAGAAGAAACTGCCTTGCTACTATAGACTTCACCAAAGTACATGTTTCTGGCTTGGAAACTCGTTTCTGAGTGCTTCTGGACAAAAGTAACAGCCTAAGTGACAACATGCTGTCAAAATGCTTTTCGGGCCCTGAAAAACACTAAAAGTGACATGTTTGCTGTTTTCTGACCAACTAGTGATGAAAACCAGAAGAAACTGCCTTGCTACTATAGACTTCACCAAAGTACACGTTTCTGGCTTTGGAAACTCGTTTCTGAGTGCTTCTGGACAAAGTAACAGCCTAAGTGACAACATGCTGTCAAAATGCTTTTTGGGCCCTGAAAACACTAAAAGTGACATGATGCTGTTTTCTGGCCAACTAGTGATGGAAACCAGAGGAAACTGCCTTGCTACTGAAGAAGTCACCAAACCACATGTTTCTGGCTTGGGAATCTCAAAATGCTTTTCGGGGCCTGAAAACACTAAAAGTGACATGATGCTGTTTTCTGGACCAACTAGTGATGAAAACCAGAAGAAACTGCCTTGCTACTATAGACTTCACCAAAGTACACGTTTTCTGGCTTGGAAACTCGTTTCTGAGTGCTTCTGGACAAAAGTAACAGCCTAAGTGACAACATGCTGTCAAAATGCTTTTCGGGCCCTGAAAACACTAAAAGTGAAATGTTGCTGTTTTCTGACCAACTAGTGATGAAAACCAGAAGAAACTGCCTTGCTACTATAGACTTCACCAAAGTACACGTTTCTGGCTTGGAAACTCGTTTCTGAGTGCTTCTGGACAAAAGTAACAGCCTAAAGTGACAAAATCCTGTCAAAATGCTTTTCGGGCCCTGAAAACACTAAAAGTGACATGTTGCTGTTTTCTGACCAACTAGTGATGAAAACCAGAAGAAACTGCCTTGCTACTATAGACCTTCACCAAAGTACACGTTTCTGGCTTGGAAACTCGTTTCTGAGTGCTTCTGGACAAAAGTAACAGCCTAAGTGACAACATGCTGTCAAAATGCTTTTCGGGCCCTGAAAACACTAAAAGTGACATGTTGCTGTTTTCTGACCAACTAGTGATGAAAACCAGAAGAAACTGCCTTGCTACTATAGACTTCACCAAAGTACACGTTTCTGGCTTGGAAACTCGTTTCTGAAGTGCTTCTGGACAAAAGTAACAGTCTAAGTGACAACATGCTGTCAAAATGCTTTTTGGGCCCTGAAAACACTAAAAGTGACATGATGCAGTTTTCTGGCCAACTAGTGATGGAAACCAGGGGAAACTGCCTTGCTACTGAAGAAGTCACCAAACCACATGTTTCTGGCTTGGAAATCTCAAAATGCTTTTCGGGGCCTGAAAACACTAAAAGTGACATGATGCTGTTTTCTGACCAACTAGTGATGGAAACCAGAAGAAACTGCCTTGCTACTATAGAATTCACCAAACCACATGTTTCTGGCTTGGAAATCTCAAAATGCTTTTCGGGGCCTGAAAACACTAAAAAGTGAACATGATGCTGTTTTCTGACCAACTAGTGATGGAAACCCACAGGAAACTGCCTTGCTACTATAGACTTCACCAAAGTACATGTTTCTGGCTTGGAAACTCGTTTCTGAGTGCTTCTGGACAAAAGTAACAGCCTAAGTGACAACATGCTGTCAAAATGCTTTTCGGGCCCTGGAAAACACTAAAAGTGACATGTTGCTGTTTTCCTGACCAACTAGTGATGAAAACCAGAAGAAACTGCCTTGCTACTGAAGAAGTCACCAAACCACATGTTTCTGGCTTGGAAATCTCAAAATGCTTTTCGGGGCCTGAAAACACTAAAAGTGACATGATGCTGTTTTCTGACCTAACTAGTGATGGAAACCACAGGAAACTGCACTTGCTACTATAGACTTCACCAAAGTACATGTTTCTGGCTTGGAAACTCGTTTCTGAGTGCTTCTGGACAAAAGTAACAGCCCTAAGTGACAACATGCTGTCAAAATGCTTTTCGGGCCCTGAAAACACTAAAAGTGACATGTTGCTGTTTTCTGACCAACTAGTGATGAAAACCAGAAGAAACTGCCTTGCTACTGAAGAAGTCACCAAACCACATGTTTCTGGCTTGGAAATCTCAAAATGCTTTTCGGGGCCTGAAAACACTAAAAGTGACATGATGCTGTTTTCTGACCAACTAGTGATGAAAACCAGAAGAAACTGCCTTGCTACTATAGACTTCACCAAAGTACACGTTTCTGGCTTGGAAACTCGTTTCTGAGTGCTTCTGGACAAAAGTAACAGCCTAAGTGACAACATGCTGTCAAAATGCTTTTTGGGCCCTGAAAACACTAAAAGTGACATGATGCTGTTTTCTGGCCAACTAGTGATGGAAACCAGAGGAAACTGCCTTGCTACTGAAGAAGTCACCAAACCACATGTTTCTGGCTGGGAAATCTCAAAATGCTTTTCAGGGCCTGAAAACACTAAAAGTGACATGTTGCTGTTTTCTGACCAACTAGTGATGAAAACCAGAAGAAACTGCCTTGCTACTATAGACTTCAACAAAGTACACGTTTCTGGCTTGGAAACTCGTTTCTGAGTGCTTCTGGACAAAAGTAACAGCCTAAGTGACAAAATGCTGTCAAAATGCTTTTCGGGCCCTGAAAACACTAAAAGTGACATGTTGCTGTTTTTCTGACCAACTAGTGATGAAAACCAGAAGAAACTGCCTTGCTACTATAGACTTCACCAAAGTACATGTTTCTGGCTTGGAAAACTCGTTTCTGAGTGCTTCTGGACAAAAGTAACAGCCTAAGTGACAACATGCTGTCAAAATGCTTTTCGGGCCCTGAAAACACTAAAAAGTGACATGTTGCTGTTTTTCTGACCAACTAGTGATGAAAACCAGAAGAAACTGCCTTGCTACTATAGACTTCACCAAAGTACATGTTTCTGGCTTGGAAACTCGTTTCTGAGTGCTTCTGGACAAAAGTAACAGCCTAAGTGACAACATGCTGTCAAAATGCTTTTCGGGCCCTGAAAACACTAAAAGTGACATGTTGCTGTTTTCTGACCAACTAGTGATGAAAACCAGAAGAAACTGCCTTGCTACTATAGACTTCACCAAAGTACACGTTTCTGGCTTGGAAACTCGTTTCTGAGTGCTTCTGGACAAAAGTAACAGCCTAAGTGACAACATGCTGTCAAAATGCTTTTTGGGCCCTGAAAACACTAAAAGTGACATGATGCTGTTTTCTGGCCAACTAGTGATGGAAACCAGAGGAAACTGCCTTGCTACTGAAGAAGTCACCAAACCACATGTTTCTGGCTTGGGAAATCCTCAAAATGCTTTTCGGGGCCTGAAAAACACTAAAAAGTGACATGATGCTGTTTTCTGACCAACTAGTGATGAAAACCAGAAGAAACTGCCTTGCTACTATAGACTTCACCAAAGTACACGTTTCTGGCTTGGAAACTCGTTTCTGAGTGCTTCTGGACAAAAGTAACAGCCTAAGTGACAACATGCTGTCAAAATGCTTTTCGGGCCCTGAAAACACTAAAAGTGAAATGTTGCTGTTTTCTGACCAACTAGTGATGAAAACCAGAAGAAACTGCCTTGCTACTATAGACTTCACCAAAGTACACGTTTTCTGGCTTGGAAACTCGTTTCTGAGTGCTTCTGGACAAAAGTAACAGCCTAAGTGACAAAATCCTGTCAAAATGCTTTTCGGGCCCTGAAAACACTAAAAGTGACATGTTGCTTGTTTTCTGAACCCAACTAGTGATGAAAACCAGAAGAAACTGCCTTGCTACTATAGACTTCACCAAAGTACACGTTTCTGGCTTTGAAACTCGTTTCTGAGTGCTTCTGGACAAAAAGTACACAGCCTAAGTTGACAAAATAGCTGTCAAAATGCTTTTTCGGGCCCTGAAAACACTAAAAGTGACATGTTGCTGTTTTCTGACCAACTAGTGATGAAAACCAGAAGAAACTGCCTTGCTACTATAGACTTCACCAAAGTACACGTTTCTGGCTTGGAAACTCGTTTCTGAGTGCTTCTGGACAAAAGTAACAGCCTAAGTGACAACATGCTGTCAAAAATGCTTTTTTGGGCCCTGAAAACACTAAAAGTGACATGATGCTGTTTTCTGGCCAACTAGTGATGGAAACCAGAGGAAACTGCCTTGCTACTGAAGAAAGTCACCAAACCACATGGTTTCTGGCTTGGGAATCTCAAAATGCTTTTCGGGGCCTGAAAACACTAAAAGTGACATGATGCTGTTTTCTGACCAACTAGTGATGAAAACCAGAAGAAACTGCCTTGCTACTATAGACTTCACCAAAGTACACGTTTCTGGCTTGGACGTAACTCGTTTCTGAGTGCTTCTGGACAAAAGTAACAGCCTAAGTGACAACATGCTGTCAAAATGCTTTTCGGGCCCTGAAAACACTAAAAGTGACATGTTGCTGTTTTTCTGACCAACTAGTGATGAAAACCAGAAGAAACTGCCCTTGCTACTATAGACTTCACCAAAGTACACGTTTCTGGCTTGGAAACTCGTTTCTGAGTGCTTCTGGACAAAAGTAACAGCCTAAGTGACAACATGCTGTCAAAATGCTTTTCGGGCCCTGAAAACACTAAAAGTGACATGTTGCTGTTTTCTGACCAACCTAGTGATGAAAACCAGAAGAAACTGGCCTTGCTACTATAGACTTCACCAAAGTACACGTTCTGGCTTGGAAACTCGTTTCTGAGTGCTTCTGGACAAAAGTAACAGCCTAAGTGACAACATGCTGTCAAAATGCTTTTCGGGCCCTGAAAACACTAAAAGTGACATGTTTGCTGTTTTCCTGACCAACTAGTGATGGAAACCAGAAGAAACTGCCTTGCTACTATAGACTTTCACCAAAGTACACGTTTCTGGCTTGGAAACTCGTTTCTGAGTGCTTCTGGACAAAAGTAACAGCCTAAGTGACAACATGCTGTCAAAAATGCTTTTCCGGGCCCTGAAAACACTAAAAGTGACATGTTGCTGTTTTCTGACCAACTAGTGATGAAAACCAGAAGAAACTGCCTTGCTACTATAGACTTCACCAAAGTACACGTTTCTGGCTTGGAAACTCGTTTCTGAGTGCTTCTGGACAAAAGTAACAGCCTAAGTGGACAACATGCTGTCAAAATGCTTTTTGGGGCCCCTGAAAACACTAAAAGTGACATGATGCTGTTTTCTGGTCCAACTAGTGATGGAAACCAGAGGAAACTGCCTTGCTACTGAAGAAGTCACCAAACCCACATGTTTCTGGCTGGGAAATCTGAAAATGCTTTTCAGGGCCTGAAAACACTAAAAGTGACATGTTGCTGTTTTCTGACCAACTAGTGATGAAAACCAGAAGAAACTGCCTTGCTACTATAGACTTCACCAAAGTACACGTTTCTGGCTTGGAAACTCGTTTCTGAGTGCTTCTGGACAAAAGTAACAGCCTAAGTGACAAAATGCTGTCAAAATGCTTTTCGGGCCCTGAAAACACTAAAAGTGACATGTTGCTGATTTCTGACCAACTAGTGATGAAAACCAGAAGAAACTGCCTTGCTACTATAGACTTCACCAAAGTACACGTTTCTGGCTTGGAAACTCATTTCTGAGTGCTTCTGGACAAAAGTAACAGTCTAAGTGACAACATGCTGTCAAAATGCTTTTTGGGCCCTGAAAACACTAAAAGTGACATGATGCAGTTTTCTGGCCAACTAGTGATGGAAACCAGAGGAAACTGCCTTGCTACTGAAGAAGTCACCAAACCACATGTTTCTGGCTTTGAAATCTCAAAATGCTTTTCGGGGCCTGAAAACACTAAAAGTGACATGATGCTGTTTTCTGACCAACTAGTGATGGAAACCAGAAGAAACTGCCTTGCTACTATAGAATTCACCAAACCACATGTTTCTGGCTTGGAAATCTCAAAATGCTTTTCGGGGCCTGAAAACACTAAAAGTGACATGATGCTGTTTTCTGACCAACTAGTGATGGAAACCACAGGAAACTGCCTTGCTACTATAGACTTCACCAAAGTACATGTTTCTGGCTTGGAAACTCGTTTCTGAGTGCTTCTGGACAAAAGTAACAGCCTAAGTGACAACATGCTGTCAAAATGCTTTTCGGGCCCTGAAAACACTAAAAGTGACATGTTGCTGTTTTCTGACCAACTAGTGATGAAAACCAGAAGAAACTGCCTTGCTACTATAGACTTCACCAAAGTACACGTTTCTGGCTTGGAAACTCGTTTCTGAGTGCTTCTGGACAAAAGTAACAGCCTAAGTGACAACATGCTGTCAAAATGCTTTTTGGGCCCTGAAAACACTAAAAGTGACATGATGCTGTTTTCTGACCAACTAGTGATGGAAACCAGAAGAAACTGCCTTGCTACTATAGAATTCACCAAACCACATGTTTCTGGCTTGGAAATCTCAAAATGCTTTTCGGGGCCTGAAAACACTAAAAGTGACATGATGCTGTTTTCTGACCAACTAGTGATGGAAACCACAGGAAACTGCCTTGCTACTATAGACTTCACCAAAGTACATGTTTCTGGCTTGGAAACTCGTTTCTGAGTGCTTCTGGACAAAAGTAACAGCCTAAGTGACAACATGCTGTCAAAATGCTTTTCGGGCCCTGAAAACACTAAAAGTGACATGTTGCTGTTTTCTGACCAACTAGTGATGAAAACCAGAAGAAACTGCCTTGCTACTGAAGAAGTCACCAAACCACATGTTTCTGGCTTGGAAATCTCAAAATGCTTTTCGGGGCCTGAAAACACTAAAAGTGACATGATGCTGTTTTCTGACCAACTAGTGATGAAAACCAGAAGAAACTGCCTTGCTACTATAGACTTCACCAAAGTACACGTTTCTGGCTTGGAAACTCGTTTCTGAGTGCTTCTGGACAAAAGTAACAGCCTAAGTGACAACATGCTGTCAAAATGCTTTTTGGGCCCTGAAAACACTAAAAGTGACATGATGCTGTTTTCTGGCCAACTAGTGATGGAAACCAGAGGAAACTGCCTTGCTACTGAAGAAGTCACCAAACCACATGTTTCTGGCTGGGAAATCTCAAAATGCTTTTCAGGGCCTGAAAACACTAAAAGTGACATGTTGCTGTTTTCTGACCAACTAGTGATGAAAACCAGAAGAAACTGCCTTGCTACTATAGACTTCAACAAAGTACACGTTTCTGGCTTGGAAACTCGTTTCTGAGTGCTTCTGGACAAAAGTAACAGCCTAAGTGACAACATGCTGTCAAAATGCTTTTCGGGCCCTGAAAACACTAAAAGTGACATGTTGCTGTTTTCTGACCAACTAGTGATGAAAACCAGAAGAAACTGCCTTGCTACTATAGACTTCACCAAAGTACATGTTTCTGGCTTGGAAACTCGTTTCTGAGTGCTTCTGGACAAAAGTAACAGCCTAAGTGACAACATGCTGTCAAAATGCTTTTCGGGCCCTGAAAACACTAAAAGTGACATGTTGCTGTTTTCTGACCAACTAGTGATGAAAACCAGAAGAAACTGCCTTGCTACTATAGACTTCACCAAAGTACATGTTTCTGGCTTGGAAACTCGTTTCTGAGTGCTTCTGGACAAAAGTAACAGCCTAAGTGACAACATGCTGTCAAAATGCTTTTCGGGCCCTGAAAACACTAAAAGTGACATGTTGCTGTTTTCTGACCAACTAGTGATGAAAACCAGAAGAAACTGCCTTGCTACTATAGACTTCACCAAAGTACATGTTTCTGGCTTGGAAACTCGTTTCTGAGTGCTTCTGGACAAAAGTAACAGCCTAAGTGACAACATGCTGTCAAAATGCTTTTCGGGCCCTGAAAACACTAAAAGTGACATGTTGCTGTTTTCTGACCAACTAGTGATGAAAACCAGAAGAAACTGCCTTGCTACTATAGACTTCACCAAAGTACATGTTTCTGGCTTGGAAACTCGTTTCTGAGTGCTTCTGGACAAAAGTAACAGCCTAAGTGACAACATGCTGTCAAAATGCTTTTCGGGCCCTGAAAACACTAAAAGTGACATGTTGCTGTTTTCTGACCAACTAGTGATGAAAACCAGAAGAAACTGCCTTGCTACTATAGACTTCACCAAAGTACACGTTTCTGGCTTGGAAACTCGTTTCTGAGTGCTTCTGGACAAAAGTAACAGCCTAAGTGACAAAATGCTGTCAAAATGCTTTTCGGGCCCTGAAAACACTAAAAGTGACATGTTGCTGTTTTCTGACCAACTAGTGATGAAAACCAGAAGAAACTGCCTTGCTACTATAGACTTCACCAAAGTACACGTTTCTGGCTTGGAAACTCGTTTCTGAGTGCTTCTGGACAAAAGTAACAGCCTAAGTGACAACATGCTGTCAAAATGCTTTTCGGGCCCTGAAAACACTAAAAGTGACATGTTGCTGTTTTCTGACCAACTAGTGATGAAAACCAGAAGAAACTGCCTTGCTACTATAGACTTCACCAAAGTACACGTTTCTGGCTTTGAAACTCGTTTCTGAGTGCTTCTGGACAAAAGTAACAGCCTAAGTGACAAAATGCTGTCAAAATGCTTTTCGGGCCCTGAAAACACTAAAAGTGACATGTTGCTGTTTTCTGACCAACTAGTGATGAAAACCAGAAGAAACTGCCTTGCTACTATAGACTTCACCAAAGTACACGTTTCTGGCTTGGAAACTCGTTTCTGAGTGCTTCTGGACAAAAGTAACAGCCTAAGTGACAACATGCTGTCAAAATGCTTTTTGGGCCCTGAAAACACTAAAAGTGACATGATGCTGTTTTCTGGCCAACTAGTGATGGAAACCAGAGGAAACTGCCTTGCTACTGAAGAAGTCACCAAACCACATGTTTCTGGCTTGGGAATCTCAAAATGCTTTTCGGGGCCTGAAAACACTAAAAGTGACATGATGCTGTTTTCTGACCAACTAGTGATGAAAACCAGAAGAAACTGCCTTGCTACTATAGACTTCACCAAAGTACACGTTTCTGGCTTGGAAACTCGTTTCTGAGTGCTTCTGGACAAAAGTAACAGCCTAAGTGACAACATGCTGTCAAAATGCTTTTCGGGCCCTGAAAACACTAAAAGTGAAATGTTGCTGTTTTCTGACCAACTAGTGATGAAAACCAGAAGAAACTGCCTTGCTACTATAGACTTCACCAAAGTACACGTTTCTGGCTTGGAAACTCGTTTCTGAGTGCTTCTGGACAAAAGTAACAGCCTAAGTGACAACATGCTGTCAAAATGCTTTTCGGGCCCTGAAAACACTAAAAGTGACATGTTGCTGTTTTCTGACCAACTAGTGATGAAAACCAGAAGAAACTGCCTTGCTACTATAGACTTCACCAAAGTACACGTTTCTGGCTTGGAAACTCGTTTCTGAGTGCTTCTGGACAAAAGTAACAGCCTAAGTGACAAAATGCTGTCAAAATGCTTTTCGGGCCCTGAAAACACTAAAAGTGACATGTTGCTGATTTCTGACCAACTAGTGATGAAAACCAGAAGAAACTGCCTTGCTACTATAGACTTCACCAAAGTACACGTTTCTGGCTTGGAAACTCATTTCTGAGTGCTTCTGGACAAAAGTAACAGTCTAAGTGACAACATGCTGTCAAAATGCTTTTTGGGCCCTGAAAACACTAAAAGTGACATGATGCAGTTTTCTGGCCAACTAGTGATGGAAACCAGAGGAAACTGCCTTGCTACTGAAGAAGTCACCAAACCACATGTTTCTGGCTTTGAAATCTCAAAATGCTTTTCGGGGCCTGAAAACACTAAAAGTGACATGATGCTGTTTTCTGACCAACTAGTGATGGAAACCAGAAGAAACTGCCTTGCTACTATAGAATTCACCAAACCACATGTTTCTGGCTTGGAAATCTCAAAATGCTTTTCGGGGCCTGAAAACACTAAAAGTGACATGATGCTGTTTTCTGACCAACTAGTGATGGAAACCACAGGAAACTGCCTTGCTACTATAGACTTCACCAAAGTACATGTTTCTGGCTTGGAAACTCGTTTCTGAGTGCTTCTGGACAAAAGTAACAGCCTAAGTGACAACATGCTGTCAAAATGCTTTTCGGGCCCTGAAAACACTAAAAGTGACATGTTGCTGTTTTCTGACCAACTAGTGATGAAAACCAGAAGAAACTGCCTTGCTACTATAGACTTCACCAAAGTACACGTTTCTGGCTTGGAAACTCGTTTCTGAGTGCTTCTGGACAAAAGTAACAGCCTAAGTGACAACATGCTGTCAAAATGCTTTTTGGGCCCTGAAAACACTAAAAGTGACATGATGCTGTTTTCTGACCAACTAGTGATGGAAACCAGAAGAAACTGCCTTGCTACTATAGAATTCACCAAACCACATGTTTCTGGCTTGGAAATCTCAAAATGCTTTTCGGGGCCTGAAAACACTAAAAGTGACATGATGCTGTTTTCTGACCAACTAGTGATGGAAACCACAGGAAACTGCCTTGCTACTATAGACTTCACCAAAGTACATGTTTCTGGCTTGGAAACTCGTTTCTGAGTGCTTCTGGACAAAAGTAACAGCCTAAGTGACAACATGCTGTCAAAATGCTTTTCGGGCCCTGAAAACACTAAAAGTGACATGTTGCTGTTTTCTGACCAACTAGTGATGAAAACCAGAAGAAACTGCCTTGCTACTGAAGAAGTCACCAAACCACATGTTTCTGGCTTGGAAATCTCAAAATGCTTTTCGGGGCCTGAAAACACTAAAAGTGACATGATGCTGTTTTCTGACCAACTAGTGATGAAAACCAGAAGAAACTGCCTTGCTACTATAGACTTCACCAAAGTACACGTTTCTGGCTTGGAAACTCGTTTCTGAGTGCTTCTGGACAAAAGTAACAGCCTAAGTGACAACATGCTGTCAAAATGCTTTTTGGGCCCTGAAAACACTAAAAGTGACATGATGCTGTTTTCTGGCCAACTAGTGATGGAAACCAGAGGAAACTGCCTTGCTACTGAAGAAGTCACCAAACCACATGTTTCTGGCTGGGAAATCTCAAAATGCTTTTCAGGGCCTGAAAACACTAAAAGTGACATGTTGCTGTTTTCTGACCAACTAGTGATGAAAACCAGAAGAAACTGCCTTGCTACTATAGACTTCAACAAAGTACACGTTTCTGGCTTGGAAACTCGTTTCTGAGTGCTTCTGGACAAAAGTAACAGCCTAAGTGACAACATGCTGTCAAAATGCTTTTCGGGCCCTGAAAACACTAAAAGTGACATGTTGCTGTTTTCTGACCAACTAGTGATGAAAACCAGAAGAAACTGCCTTGCTACTATAGACTTCACCAAAGTACATGTTTCTGGCTTGGAAACTCGTTTCTGAGTGCTTCTGGACAAAAGTAACAGCCTAAGTGACAACATGCTGTCAAAATGCTTTTCGGGCCCTGAAAACACTAAAAGTGACATGTTGCTGTTTTCTGACCAACTAGTGATGAAAACCAGAAGAAACTGCCTTGCTACTATAGACTTCACCAAAGTACATGTTTCTGGCTTGGAAACTCGTTTCTGAGTGCTTCTGGACAAAAGTAACAGCCTAAGTGACAACATGCTGTCAAAATGCTTTTCGGGCCCTGAAAACACTAAAAGTGACATGTTGCTGTTTTCTGACCAACTAGTGATGAAAACCAGAAGAAACTGCCTTGCTACTATAGACTTCACCAAAGTACACGTTTCTGGCTTGGAAACTCGTTTCTGAGTGCTTCTGGACAAAAGTAACAGCCTAAGTGACAAAATGCTGTCAAAATGCTTTTCGGGCCCTGAAAACACTAAAAGTGACATGTTGCTGTTTTCTGACCAACTAGTGATGAAAACCAGAAGAAACTGCCTTGCTACTATAGACTTCACCAAAGTACACGTTTCTGGCTTGGAAACTCGTTTCTGAGTGCTTCTGGACAAAAGTAACAGCCTAAGTGACAACATGCTGTCAAAATGCTTTTCGGGCCCTGAAAACACTAAAAGTGACATGTTGCTGTTTTCTGACCAACTAGTGATGAAAACCAGAAGAAACTGCCTTGCTACTATAGACTTCACCAAAGTACACGTTTCTGGCTTTGAAACTCGTTTCTGAGTGCTTCTGGACAAAAGTAACAGCCTAAGTGACAAAATGCTGTCAAAATGCTTTTCGGGCCCTGAAAACACTAAAAGTGACATGTTGCTGTTTTCTGACCAACTAGTGATGAAAACCAGAAGAAACTGCCTTGCTACTATAGACTTCACCAAAGTACACGTTTCTGGCTTGGAAACTCGTTTCTGAGTGCTTCTGGACAAAAGTAACAGCCTAAGTGACAACATGCTGTCAAAATGCTTTTTGGGCCCTGAAAACACTAAAAGTGACATGATGCTGTTTTCTGGCCAACTAGTGATGGAAACCAGAGGAAACTGCCTTGCTACTGAAGAAGTCACCAAACCACATGTTTCTGGCTTGGGAATCTCAAAATGCTTTTCGGGGCCTGAAAACACTAAAAGTGACATGATGCTGTTTTCTGACCAACTAGTGATGAAAACCAGAAGAAACTGCCTTGCTACTATAGACTTCACCAAAGTACACGTTTCTGGCTTGGAAACTCGTTTCTGAGTGCTTCTGGACAAAAGTAACAGCCTAAGTGACAACATGCTGTCAAAATGCTTTTCGGGCCCTGAAAACACTAAAAGTGAAATGTTGCTGTTTTCTGACCAACTAGTGATGAAAACCAGAAGAAACTGCCTTGCTACTATAGACTTCACCAAAGTACACGTTTCTGGCTTGGAAACTCGTTTCTGAGTGCTTCTGGACAAAAGTAACAGCCTAAGTGACAACATGCTGTCAAAATGCTTTTCGGGCCCTGAAAACACTAAAAGTGACATGTTGCTGTTTTCTGACCAACTAGTGATGAAAACCAGAAGAAACTGCCTTGCTACTATAGACTTCACCAAAGTACACGTTTCTGGCTTGGAAACTCGTTTCTGAGTGCTTCTGGACAAAAGTAACAGCCTAAGTGACAACATGCTGTCAAAATGCTTTTCGGGCCCTGAAAACACTAAAAGTGAAATGTTGCTGTTTTCTGACCAACTAGTGATGAAAACCAGAAGAAACTGCCTTGCTACTATAGACTTCACCAAAGTACACGTTTCTGGCTTGGAAACTCGTTTCTGAGTGCTTCTGGACAAAAGTAACAGCCTAAGTGACAAAATCCTGTCAAAATGCTTTTCGGGCCCTGAAAACACTAAAAGTGACATGTTGCTGTTTTCTGACCAACTAGTGATGAAAACCAGAAGAAACTGCCTTGCTACTATAGACTTCACCAAAGTACACGTTTCTGGCTTTGAAACTCGTTTCTGAGTGCTTCTGGACAAAAGTAACAGCCTAAGTGACAAAATGCTGTCAAAATGCTTTTCGGGCCCTGAAAACACTAAAAGTGACATGTTGCTGTTTTCTGACCAACTAGTGATGAAAACCAGAAGAAACTGCCTTGCTACTATAGACTTCACCAAAGTACACGTTTCTGGCTTGGAAACTCGTTTCTGAGTGCTTCTGGACAAAAGTAACAGCCTAAGTGACAACATGCTGTCAAAATGCTTTTCGGGCCCTGAAAACACTAAAAGTGACATGTTGCTGTTTTCTGACCAACTAGTGATGGAAACCAGAAGAAACTGCCTTGCTACTATAGACTTCACCAAAGTACACGTTTCTGGCTTGGAAACTCGTTTCTGAGTGCTTCTGGACAAAAGTAACAGCCTAAGTGACAACATGCTGTCAAAATGCTTTTCGGGCCCTGAAAACACTAAAAGTGACATGTTGCTGTTTTCTGACCAACTAGTGATGAAAACCAGAAGAAACTGCCTTGCTACTATAGACTTCACCAAAGTACACGTTTCTGGCTTGGAAACTCGTTTCTGAGTGCTTCTGGACAAAAGTAACAGCCTAAGTGACAACATGCTGTCAAAATGCTTTTTGGGCCCTGAAAACACTAAAAGTGACATGATGCTGTTTTCTGGCCAACTAGTGATGGAAACCAGAGGAAACTGCCTTGCTACTGAAGAAGTCACCAAACCACATGTTTCTGGCTGGGAAATCTCAAAATGCTTTTCAGGGCCTGAAAACACTAAAAGTGACATGTTGCTGTTTTCTGACCAACTAGTGATGAAAACCAGAAGAAACTGCCTTGCTACTATAGACTTCACCAAAGTACACGTTTCTGGCTTGGAAACTCGTTTCTGAGTGCTTCTGGACAAAAGTAACAGCCTAAGTGACAACATGCTGTCAAAATGCTTTTCGGGCCCTGAAAACACTAAAAGTGACATGTTGCTGTTTTCTGACCAAGTAGTGATGAAAACCAGAAGAAACTGCCTTGCTACTATAGACTTCACCAAAGTACACGTTTCTGGCTTTGAAACTCGTTTCTGAGTGCTTCTGGACAAAAGTAACAGCCTAAGTGACAAAATGCTGTCAAAATGCTTTTCGGGCCCTGAAAACACTAAAAGTGACATGTTGCTGATTTCTGACCAACTAGTGATGAAAACCAGAAGAAACTGCCTTGCTACTATAGACTTCACCAAAGTACACGTTTCTGGCTTGGAAACTCGTTTCTGAGTGCTTCTGGACAAAAGTAACAGTCTAAGTGACAACATGCTGTCAAAATGCTTTTTGGGCCCTGAAAACACTAAAAGTGACATGATGCAGTTTTCTGGCCAACTAGTGATGGAAACCAGAGGAAACTGCCTTGCTACTGAAGAAGTCACCAAACCACATGTTTCTGGCTTGGAAATCTCAAAATGCTTTTCGGGGCCTGAAAACACTAAAAGTGACATGTTGCTGTTTTCTGACCAACTAGTGATGAAAACCAGAAGAAACTGCCTTGCTACTGAAGAAGTCACCAAACCACATGTTTCTGGCTTGGAAATCTCAAAATGCTTTTCGGGGCCTGAAAACACTAAAAGTGACATGATGCTGTTTTCTGACCAACTAGTGATGAAAACCAGAAGAAACTGCCTTGCTACTATAGACTTCACCAAAGTACACGTTTCTGGCTTGGAAACTCGTTTCTGAGTGCTTCTGGACAAAAGTAACAGCCTAAGTGACAACATGCTGTCAAAATGCTTTTCGGGCCCTGAAAACACTAAAAGTGACATGTTGCTGTTTTCTGACCAACTAGTGATGAAAACCAGAAGAAACTGCCTTGCTACTATAGACTTCACCAAAGTACACGTTTCTGGCTTGGAAACTCGTTTCTGAGTGCTTCTGGACAAAAGTAACAGCCTAAGTGAAAACATGCTGTCAAAATGCTTTTTGGGCCCTGAAAACACTAAAAGTGACATGATGCTGTTTTCTGGCCAACTAGTGATGGAAACCAGAGGAAACTGCCTTGCTACTGAAGAAGTCACCAAACCACATGTTTCTGGCTGGGAAATCTCAAAATGCTTTTCAGGGCCTGAAAACACTAAAAGTGACATGTTGCTGTTTTCTGACCAACTAGTGATGAAAACCAGAAGAAACTGCCTTGCTACTATAGACTTCACCAAAGTACATGTTTCTGGCTTGGAAACTCGTTTCTGAGTGCTTCTGGACAAAAGTAACAGCCTAAGTGACAACATGCTGTCAAAATGCTTTTCGGGCCCTGAAAACACTAAAAGTGACATGTTGCTGTTTTCTGACCAACTAGTGATGAAAACCAGAAGAAACTGCCTTGCTACTATAGACTTCACCAAAGTACACGTTTCTGGCTTTGAAACTCGTTTCTGAGTGCTTCTGGACAAAAGTAACAGCCTAAGTGACAAAATGCTGTCAAAATGCTTTTCGGGCCCTGAAAACACTAAAAGTGACATGTTGCTGATTTCTGACCAACTAGTGATGAAAACCAGAAGAAACTGCCTTGCTACTATAGACTTCACCAAAGTACACGTTTCTGGCTTGGAAACTCGTTTCTGAGTGCTTCTGGACAAAAGTAACAGCCTAAGTGACAACATGCTGTCAAAATGCTTTTTGGGCCCTGAAAACACTAAAAGTGACATGATGCTGTTTTCTGGCCAACTAGTGATGGAAACCAGAGGAAACTGCCTTGCTACTGAAGAAGTCACCAAACCACATGTTTCTGGCTTGGAAATCTCAAAATGCTTTTCGGGGCCTGAAAACACTAAAAGTGACATGATGCTGTTTTCTGACCAACTAGTGATGGAAACCACAGGAAACTGCCTTGCTACTATAGACTTCACCAAAGTACATGTTTCTGGCTTGGAAACTCGTTTCTGAGTGCTTCTGGACAAAAGTAACAGCCTAAGTGACAACATGCTGTCAAAATGCTTTTCGGGCCCTGAAAACACTAAAAGTGACATGTTGCTGTTTTCTGACCAACTAGTGATGAAAACCAGAAGAAACTGCCTTGCTACTGAAGAAGTCACCAAACCACATGTTTCTGGCTTGGAAATCTCAAAATGCTTTTCGGGGCCTGAAAACACTAAAAGTGACATGATGCTGTTTTCTGACCAACTAGTGATGAAAACCAGAAGAAACTGCCTTGCTACTATAGACTTCACCAAAGTACACGTTTCTGGCTTGGAAACTCGTTTCTGAGTGCTTCTGGACAAAAGTAACAGCCTAAGTGACAACATGCTGTCAAAATGCTTTTTGGGCCCTGAAAACACTAAAAGTGACATGATGCTGTTTTCTGGCCAACTAGTGATGGAAACCAGAGGAAACTGCCTTGCTACTGAAGAAGTCACCAAACCACATGTTTCTGGCTGGGAAATCTCAAAATGCTTTTCAGGGCCTGAAAACACTAAAAGTGACATGTTGCTGTTTTCTGACCAACTAGTGATGAAAACCAGAAGAAACTGCCTTGCTACTATAGACTTCAACAAAGTACACGTTTCTGGCTTGGAAACTCGTTTCTGAGTGCTTCTGGACAAAAGTAACAGCCTAAGTGACAAAATGCTGTCAAAATGCTTTTCGGGCCCTGAAAACACTAAAAGTGACATGTTGCTGTTTTCTGACCAACTAGTGATGAAAACCAGAAGAAACTGCCTTGCTACTATAGACTTCACCAAAGTACATGTTTCTGGCTTGGAAACTCGTTTCTGAGTGCTTCTGGACAAAAGTAACAGCCTAAGTGACAACATGCTGTCAAAATGCTTTTCGGGCCCTGAAAACACTAAAAGTGACATGTTGCTGTTTTCTGACCAACTAGTGATGAAAACCAGAAGAAACTGCCTTGCTACTATAGACTTCACCAAAGTACATGTTTCTGGCTTGGAAACTCGTTTCTGAGTGCTTCTGGACAAAAGTAACAGCCTAAGTGACAACATGCTGTCAAAATGCTTTTCGGGCCCTGAAAACACTAAAAGTGACATGTTGCTGTTTTCTGACCAACTAGTGATGAAAACCAGAAGAAACTGCCTTGCTACTATAGACTTCACCAAAGTACACGTTTCTGGCTTGGAAACTCGTTTCTGAGTGCTTCTGGACAAAAGTAACAGCCTAAGTGACAAAATGCTGTCAAAATGCTTTTCGGGCCCTGAAAACACTAAAAGTGACATGTTGCTGTTTTCTGACCAACTAGTGATGAAAACCAGAAGAAACTGCCTTGCTACTATAGACTTCACCAAAGTACACGTTTCTGGCTTGGAAACTCGTTTCTGAGTGCTTCTGGACAAAAGTAACAGCCTAAGTGACAACATGCTGTCAAAATGCTTTTCGGGCCCTGAAAACACTAAAAGTGACATGTTGCTGTTTTCTGACCAACTAGTGATGAAAACCAGAAGAAACTGCCTTGCTACTATAGACTTCACCAAAGTACACGTTTCTGGCTTTGAAACTCGTTTCTGAGTGCTTCTGGACAAAAGTAACAGCCTAAGTGACAAAATGCTGTCAAAATGCTTTTCGGGCCCTGAAAACACTAAAAGTGACATGTTGCTGTTTTCTGACCAACTAGTGATGAAAACCAGAAGAAACTGCCTTGCTACTATAGACTTCACCAAAGTACACGTTTCTGGCTTGGAAACTCGTTTCTGAGTGCTTCTGGACAAAAGTAACAGCCTAAGTGACAACATGCTGTCAAAATGCTTTTTGGGCCCTGAAAACACTAAAAGTGACATGATGCTGTTTTCTGGCCAACTAGTGATGGAAACCAGAGGAAACTGCCTTGCTACTGAAGAAGTCACCAAACCACATGTTTCTGGCTTGGGAATCTCAAAATGCTTTTCGGGGCCTGAAAACACTAAAAGTGACATGATGCTGTTTTCTGACCAACTAGTGATGAAAACCAGAAGAAACTGCCTTGCTACTATAGACTTCACCAAAGTACACGTTTCTGGCTTGGAAACTCGTTTCTGAGTGCTTCTGGACAAAAGTAACAGCCTAAGTGACAACATGCTGTCAAAATGCTTTTCGGGCCCTGAAAACACTAAAAGTGAAATGTTGCTGTTTTCTGACCAACTAGTGATGAAAACCAGAAGAAACTGCCTTGCTACTATAGACTTCACCAAAGTACACGTTTCTGGCTTGGAAACTCGTTTCTGAGTGCTTCTGGACAAAAGTAACAGCCTAAGTGACAACATGCTGTCAAAATGCTTTTCGGGCCCTGAAAACACTAAAAGTGACATGTTGCTGTTTTCTGACCAACTAGTGATGAAAACCAGAAGAAACTGCCTTGCTACTATAGACTTCACCAAAGTACACGTTTCTGGCTTGGAAACTCGTTTCTGAGTGCTTCTGGACAAAAGTAACAGCCTAAGTGACAAAATGCTGTCAAAATGCTTTTCGGGCCCTGAAAACACTAAAAGTGACATGTTGCTGATTTCTGACCAACTAGTGATGAAAACCAGAAGAAACTGCCTTGCTACTATAGACTTCACCAAAGTACACGTTTCTGGCTTGGAAACTCATTTCTGAGTGCTTCTGGACAAAAGTAACAGTCTAAGTGACAACATGCTGTCAAAATGCTTTTTGGGCCCTGAAAACACTAAAAGTGACATGATGCAGTTTTCTGGCCAACTAGTGATGGAAACCAGAGGAAACTGCCTTGCTACTGAAGAAGTCACCAAACCACATGTTTCTGGCTTTGAAATCTCAAAATGCTTTTCGGGGCCTGAAAACACTAAAAGTGACATGATGCTGTTTTCTGACCAACTAGTGATGGAAACCAGAAGAAACTGCCTTGCTACTATAGAATTCACCAAACCACATGTTTCTGGCTTGGAAATCTCAAAATGCTTTTCGGGGCCTGAAAACACTAAAAGTGACATGATGCTGTTTTCTGACCAACTAGTGATGGAAACCACAGGAAACTGCCTTGCTACTATAGACTTCACCAAAGTACATGTTTCTGGCTTGGAAACTCGTTTCTGAGTGCTTCTGGACAAAAGTAACAGCCTAAGTGACAACATGCTGTCAAAATGCTTTTCGGGCCCTGAAAACACTAAAAGTGACATGTTGCTGTTTTCTGACCAACTAGTGATGAAAACCAGAAGAAACTGCCTTGCTACTATAGACTTCACCAAAGTACACGTTTCTGGCTTGGAAACTCGTTTCTGAGTGCTTCTGGACAAAAGTAACAGCCTAAGTGACAACATGCTGTCAAAATGCTTTTTGGGCCCTGAAAACACTAAAAGTGACATGATGCTGTTTTCTGACCAACTAGTGATGGAAACCAGAAGAAACTGCCTTGCTACTATAGAATTCACCAAACCACATGTTTCTGGCTTGGAAATCTCAAAATGCTTTTCGGGGCCTGAAAACACTAAAAGTGACATGATGCTGTTTTCTGACCAACTAGTGATGGAAACCACAGGAAACTGCCTTGCTACTATAGACTTCACCAAAGTACATGTTTCTGGCTTGGAAACTCGTTTCTGAGTGCTTCTGGACAAAAGTAACAGCCTAAGTGACAACATGCTGTCAAAATGCTTTTCGGGCCCTGAAAACACTAAAAGTGACATGTTGCTGTTTTCTGACCAACTAGTGATGAAAACCAGAAGAAACTGCCTTGCTACTGAAGAAGTCACCAAACCACATGTTTCTGGCTTGGAAATCTCAAAATGCTTTTCGGGGCCTGAAAACACTAAAAGTGACATGATGCTGTTTTCTGACCAACTAGTGATGAAAACCAGAAGAAACTGCCTTGCTACTATAGACTTCACCAAAGTACACGTTTCTGGCTTGGAAACTCGTTTCTGAGTGCTTCTGGACAAAAGTAACAGCCTAAGTGACAACATGCTGTCAAAATGCTTTTTGGGCCCTGAAAACACTAAAAGTGACATGATGCTGTTTTCTGGCCAACTAGTGATGGAAACCAGAGGAAACTGCCTTGCTACTGAAGAAGTCACCAAACCACATGTTTCTGGCTGGGAAATCTCAAAATGCTTTTCAGGGCCTGAAAACACTAAAAGTGACATGTTGCTGTTTTCTGACCAACTAGTGATGAAAACCAGAAGAAACTGCCTTGCTACTATAGACTTCAACAAAGTACACGTTTCTGGCTTGGAAACTCGTTTCTGAGTGCTTCTGGACAAAAGTAACAGCCTAAGTGACAACATGCTGTCAAAATGCTTTTCGGGCCCTGAAAACACTAAAAGTGACATGTTGCTGTTTTCTGACCAACTAGTGATGAAAACCAGAAGAAACTGCCTTGCTACTATAGACTTCACCAAAGTACATGTTTCTGGCTTGGAAACTCGTTTCTGAGTGCTTCTGGACAAAAGTAACAGCCTAAGTGACAACATGCTGTCAAAATGCTTTTCGGGCCCTGAAAACACTAAAAGTGACATGTTGCTGTTTTCTGACCAACTAGTGATGAAAACCAGAAGAAACTGCCTTGCTACTATAGACTTCACCAAAGTACATGTTTCTGGCTTGGAAACTCGTTTCTGAGTGCTTCTGGACAAAAGTAACAGCCTAAGTGACAACATGCTGTCAAAATGCTTTTCGGGCCCTGAAAACACTAAAAGTGACATGTTGCTGTTTTCTGACCAACTAGTGATGAAAACCAGAAGAAACTGCCTTGCTACTATAGACTTCACCAAAGTACACGTTTCTGGCTTGGAAACTCGTTTCTGAGTGCTTCTGGACAAAAGTAACAGCCTAAGTGACAAAATGCTGTCAAAATGCTTTTCGGGCCCTGAAAACACTAAAAGTGACATGTTGCTGTTTTCTGACCAACTAGTGATGAAAACCAGAAGAAACTGCCTTGCTACTATAGACTTCACCAAAGTACACGTTTCTGGCTTGGAAACTCGTTTCTGAGTGCTTCTGGACAAAAGTAACAGCCTAAGTGACAACATGCTGTCAAAATGCTTTTCGGGCCCTGAAAACACTAAAAGTGACATGTTGCTGTTTTCTGACCAACTAGTGATGAAAACCAGAAGAAACTGCCTTGCTACTATAGACTTCACCAAAGTACACGTTTCTGGCTTTGAAACTCGTTTCTGAGTGCTTCTGGACAAAAGTAACAGCCTAAGTGACAAAATGCTGTCAAAATGCTTTTCGGGCCCTGAAAACACTAAAAGTGACATGTTGCTGTTTTCTGACCAACTAGTGATGAAAACCAGAAGAAACTGCCTTGCTACTATAGACTTCACCAAAGTACACGTTTCTGGCTTGGAAACTCGTTTCTGAGTGCTTCTGGACAAAAGTAACAGCCTAAGTGACAACATGCTGTCAAAATGCTTTTTGGGCCCTGAAAACACTAAAAGTGACATGATGCTGTTTTCTGGCCAACTAGTGATGGAAACCAGAGGAAACTGCCTTGCTACTGAAGAAGTCACCAAACCACATGTTTCTGGCTTGGGAATCTCAAAATGCTTTTCGGGGCCTGAAAACACTAAAAGTGACATGATGCTGTTTTCTGACCAACTAGTGATGAAAACCAGAAGAAACTGCCTTGCTACTATAGACTTCACCAAAGTACACGTTTCTGGCTTGGAAACTCGTTTCTGAGTGCTTCTGGACAAAAGTAACAGCCTAAGTGACAACATGCTGTCAAAATGCTTTTCGGGCCCTGAAAACACTAAAAGTGAAATGTTGCTGTTTTCTGACCAACTAGTGATGAAAACCAGAAGAAACTGCCTTGCTACTATAGACTTCACCAAAGTACACGTTTCTGGCTTGGAAACTCGTTTCTGAGTGCTTCTGGACAAAAGTAACAGCCTAAGTGACAACATGCTGTCAAAATGCTTTTCGGCCCTGAAAACACTAAAAGTGACATGTTGCTGTTTCTGACCAACTAGTGATGAAAACCAGAAGAAACTGCCTTGCTACTATAGACTTCACCAAAGTACACGTTTCTGGCTTGGAAACTCGTTTCTGAGTGCTTCTGGACAAAAGTAACAGCCTAAGTGACAACATGCTGTCAAAATGCTTTTCGGGCCCTGAAAACACTAAAGTGAAATGTTGCTGTTTTCTGACCAACTAGTGATGAAAACCAGAAGAAACTGCCTTGCTACTATAGACTTCACCAAAGTACACGTTTCTGGCTTGGGAACTCGTTTCTGAGTGCTTCTGGACAAAAGTAACAGCCTAAGTGACAAAATCCTGTCAAAATGCTTTTCGGGCCTGAAAACACTAAAAGTGACATGTTGCTGTTTTCTGACCAACTAGTGATGAAAACCAGAAGAAACTGCCTTGCTACTATAGACTTCACCAAAGTACACGTTTCTGGCTTGAAACTCGTTTCTGAGTGCTTCTGGACAAAAGTAACAGCCTAAGTGACAAAATGCTGTCAAAATGCTTTTCGGGCCCTGAAACACTAAAAGTGACATGTTGCTGTTTCTGACCAACTAGTGATTGAAAACCAGAAGAAACTGCCTTGCTACTATAGACTTCACCAAGTACACGTTTCTGGCTTTGAAACTCGTTTCTGAGTGATTCTGGACAAAAGTAACAGCCTAAGTGACAACATGCTGTCAAAATGCTTTTCGGGCCCTGAAAAACACTAAAAGTGACATGTTGCTGTTTTCTGACCAACTAGTGATGAAAACCAGAAGAAACTGCCTTGCTACTATAGACTTCACCAAAGTACACGTTTCTGGCTTGGAAACTCGTTTCTGAGTGCTTCTGGACAAAAGTAACAGCCTAAGTGACAACATGCTGTCAAAATGCTTTTCGGGCCCTGAAAACACTAAAAGTGACATGTTGCTGTTTTCTGACCAACTAGTGATGAAAAACCAGACAGAAACTGCCTTGCTACTATAGACTTCACCAAAGTACACGTTTCTGGCTTGGAAACTCGTTTCTGAGTGCTTCTGGACAAAAGTAACAGCCTAAGTGACAAAATGCTGTCAAAATGCTTTCGGGCCCTGAAAACACTAAAAGTGACATGTTGCTGTTTTCTGACCAACTAGTGATGAAAACCAGAGAAACTGCCTTGCTACTATAGACTTCACAAAGTACACGTTTTCTGGCTTGGAAACTCGTTTCTGAGTGCTTCTGGACAAAAGTAACAGCCTAAGTGACAACATGCTGTCAAAATGCTTTTCGGGCCCTGAAAACACCTAAAAGTGACATGTTGCTGTTTTCTGACAACTAGTGATGAAAACCAGAAGAAACTGCCTTGCTACTATTAGACTTCCACCAAACCACATGTTTCTGGCTGGGAAATCTCAAAATGCTTTTCAGGGCCTGAAAACACTAAAAGTGACATGTTGCTGTTTTCTGACCAACTAGTGATGAAAACCAGAAGAAACTGCCTTGCTACTATAGACTTCACCAAAGTACACGTTTCTGGCTTGGAAACTCGTTTCTGAGTGCTTCTGGACAAAAGTAACAGCCTAAGTGACAACATGCTGTCAAAATGCTTTTCGGGCCCTGAAAACACTAAAAGTGACATGTTGCTGTTTTCTGACCAACTAGTGATGAAAACCAGAAGAAACTGCCTTGCTACTATAGACTTCACCAAAGTACACGTTTCTGGCTTTGAAACTCGTTTCTGAGTGCTTCTGGACAAAAGTAACAGCCTAAGTGACAAAATGCTGTCAAAATGCTTTTCGGGCCCTGAAAACACTAAAAGTGACATGTTGCTGATTTCTGACCAACTAGTGATGAAAACCAGAAGAAACTGCCTTGCTACTATAGACTTCACCAAAGTACACGTTTCTGGCTTGGAAACTCGTTTCTGAGTGCTTCTGGACAAAAGTAACAGTCTAAGTGACAACATGCTGTCAAAATGCTTTTTGGGCCCTGAAAACACTAAAAGTGACATGATGCAGTTTTCTGGCCAACTAGTGATGGAAACCAGAGGAAACTGCCTTGCTACTGAAGAAGTCACCAAACCACATGTTTCTGGCTTGGAAATCTCAAAATGCTTTTCGGGGCCTGAAAACACTAAAAGTGACATGTTGCTGTTTTCTGACCAACTAGTGATGAAAACCAGAAGAAACTGCCTTGCTACTGAAGAAGTCACCAAACCACATGTTTCTGGCTTGGAAATCTCAAAATGCTTTTCGGGGCCTGAAAACACTAAAAGTGACATGATGCTGTTTTCTGACCAACTAGTGATGAAAACCAGAAGAAACTGCCTTGCTACTATAGACTTCACCAAAGTACACGTTTCTGGCTTGGAAACTCGTTTCTGAGTGCTTCTGGACAAAAGTAACAGCCTAAGTGACAACATGCTGTCAAAATGCTTTTCGGGCCCTGAAAACACTAAAAGTGACATGTTGCTGTTTTCTGACCAACTAGTGATGAAAACCAGAAGAAACTGCCTTGCTACTATAGACTTCACCAAAGTACACGTTTCTGGCTTGGAAACTCGTTTCTGAGTGCTTCTGGACAAAAGTAACAGCCTAAGTGAAAACATGCTGTCAAAATGCTTTTTGGGCCCTGAAAACACTAAAAGTGACATGATGCTGTTTTCTGGCCAACTAGTGATGGAAACCAGAGGAAACTGCCTTGCTACTGAAGAAGTCACCAAACCACATGTTTCTGGCTGGGAAATCTCAAAATGCTTTTCAGGGCCTGAAAACACTAAAAGTGACATGTTGCTGTTTTCTGACCAACTAGTGATGAAAACCAGAAGAAACTGCCTTGCTACTATAGACTTCACCAAAGTACATGTTTCTGGCTTGGAAACTCGTTTCTGAGTGCTTCTGGACAAAAGTAACAGCCTAAGTGACAACATGCTGTCAAAATGCTTTTCGGGCCCTGAAAACACTAAAAGTGACATGTTGCTGTTTTCTGACCAACTAGTGATGAAAACCAGAAGAAACTGCCTTGCTACTATAGACTTCACCAAAGTACACGTTTCTGGCTTTGAAACTCGTTTCTGAGTGCTTCTGGACAAAAGTAACAGCCTAAGTGACAAAATGCTGTCAAAATGCTTTTCGGGCCCTGAAAACACTAAAAGTGACATGTTGCTGATTTCTGACCAACTAGTGATGAAAACCAGAAGAAACTGCCTTGCTACTATAGACTTCACCAAAGTACACGTTTCTGGCTTGGAAACTCGTTTCTGAGTGCTTCTGGACAAAAGTAACAGCCTAAGTGACAACATGCTGTCAAAATGCTTTTTGGGCCCTGAAAACACTAAAAGTGACATGATGCTGTTTTCTGGCCAACTAGTGATGGAAACCAGAGGAAACTGCCTTGCTACTGAAGAAGTCACCAAACCACATGTTTCTGGCTTGGAAATCTCAAAATGCTTTTCGGGGCCTGAAAACACTAAAAGTGACATGATGCTGTTTTCTGACCAACTAGTGATGGAAACCACAGGAAACTGCCTTGCTACTATAGACTTCACCAAAGTACATGTTTCTGGCTTGGAAACTCGTTTCTGAGTGCTTCTGGACAAAAGTAACAGCCTAAGTGACAACATGCTGTCAAAATGCTTTTCGGGCCCTGAAAACACTAAAAGTGACATGTTGCTGTTTTCTGACCAACTAGTGATGAAAACCAGAAGAAACTGCCTTGCTACTGAAGAAGTCACCAAACCACATGTTTCTGGCTTGGAAATCTCAAAATGCTTTTCGGGGCCTGAAAACACTAAAAGTGACATGATGCTGTTTTCTGACCAACTAGTGATGAAAACCAGAAGAAACTGCCTTGCTACTATAGACTTCACCAAAGTACACGTTTCTGGCTTGGAAACTCGTTTCTGAGTGCTTCTGGACAAAAGTAACAGCCTAAGTGACAACATGCTGTCAAAATGCTTTTTGGGCCCTGAAAACACTAAAAGTGACATGATGCTGTTTTCTGGCCAACTAGTGATGGAAACCAGAGGAAACTGCCTTGCTACTGAAGAAGTCACCAAACCACATGTTTCTGGCTGGGAAATCTCAAAATGCTTTTCAGGGCCTGAAAACACTAAAAGTGACATGTTGCTGTTTTCTGACCAACTAGTGATGAAAACCAGAAGAAACTGCCTTGCTACTATAGACTTCAACAAAGTACACGTTTCTGGCTTGGAAACTCGTTTCTGAGTGCTTCTGGACAAAAGTAACAGCCTAAGTGACAAAATGCTGTCAAAATGCTTTTCGGGCCCTGAAAACACTAAAAGTGACATGTTGCTGTTTTCTGACCAACTAGTGATGAAAACCAGAAGAAACTGCCTTGCTACTATAGACTTCACCAAAGTACACGTTTCTGGCTTGGAAACTCGTTTCTGAGTGCTTCTGGACAAAAGTAACAGCCTAAGTGACAACATGCTGTCAAAATGCTTTTCGGGCCCTGAAAACACTAAAAGTGACATGTTGCTGTTTTCTGACCAACTAGTGATGAAAACCAGAAGAAACTGCCTTGCTACTATAGACTTCACCAAAGTACATGTTTCTGGCTTGGAAACTCGTTTCTGAGTGCTTCTGGACAAAAGTAACAGCCTAAGTGACAACATGCTGTCAAAATGCTTTTCGGGCCCTGAAAACACTAAAAGTGACATGTTGCTGTTTTCTGACCAACTAGTGATGAAAACCAGAAGAAACTGCCTTGCTACTATAGACTTCACCAAAGTACACGTTTCTGGCTTGGAAACTCGTTTCTGAGTGCTTCTGGACAAAAGTAACAGCCTAAGTGACAAAATGCTGTCAAAATGCTTTTCGGGCCCTGAAAACACTAAAAGTGACATGTTGCTGTTTTCTGACCAACTAGTGATGAAAACCAGAAGAAACTGCCTTGCTACTATAGACTTCACCAAAGTACATGTTTCTGGCTTGGAAACTCGTTTCTGAGTGCTTCTGGACAAAAGTAACAGCCTAAGTGACAACATGCTGTCAAAATGCTTTTCGGGCCCTGAAAACACTAAAAGTGACATGTTGCTGTTTTCTGACCAACTAGTGATGAAAACCAGAAGAAACTGCCTTGCTACTATAGACTTCACCAAAGTACACGTTTCTGGCTTTGAAACTCGTTTCTGAGTGCTTCTGGACAAAAGTAACAGCCTAAGTGACAAAATGCTGTCAAAATGCTTTTCGGGCCCTGAAAACACTAAAAGTGACATGTTGCTGATTTCTGACCAACTAGTGATGAAAACCAGAAGAAACTGCCTTGCTACTATAGACTTCACCAAAGTACACGTTTCTGGCTTGGAAACTCGTTTCTGAGTGCTTCTGGACAAAAGTAACAGTCTAAGTGACAACATGCTGTCAAAATGCTTTTTGGGCCCTGAAAACACTAAAAGTGACATGATGCAGTTTTCTGGCCAACTAGTGATGGAAACCAGAGGAAACTGCCTTGCTACTGAAGAAGTCACCAAACCACATGTTTCTGGCTTGGAAATCTCAAAATGCTTTTCGGGGCCTGAAAACACTAAAAGTGACATGATGCTGTTTTCTGACCAACTAGTGATGGAAACCAGAAGAAACTGCCTTGCTACTATAGAATTCACCAAACCACATGTTTCTGGCTTGGAAATCTCAAAATGCTTTTCGGGGCCTGAAAACACTAAAAGTGACATGATGCTGTTTTCTGACCAACTAGTGATGGAAACCACAGGAAACTGCCTTGCTACTATAGACTTCACCAAAGTACATGTTTCTGGCTTGGAAACTCGTTTCTGAGTGCTTCTGGACAAAAGTAACAGCCTAAGTGACAACATGCTGTCAAAATGCTTTTCGGGCCCTGAAAACACTAAAAGTGACATGTTGCTGTTTTCTGACCAACTAGTGATGAAAACCAGAAGAAACTGCCTTGCTACTGAAGAAGTCACCAAACCACATGTTTCTGGCTTGGAAATCTCAAAATGCTTTTCGGGGCCTGAAAACACTAAAAGTGACATGATGCTGTTTTCTGACCAACTAGTGATGAAAACCAGAAGAAACTGCCTTGCTACTATAGACTTCACCAAAGTACACGTTTCTGGCTTGGAAACTCGTTTCTGAGTGCTTCTGGACAAAAGTAACAGCCTAAGTGACAACATGCTGTCAAAATGCTTTTTGGGCCCTGAAAACACTAAAAGTGACATGATGCTGTTTTCTGGCCAACTAGTGATGGAAACCAGAGGAAACTGCCTTGCTACTGAAGAAGTCACCAAACCACATGTTTCTGGCTGGGAAATCTCAAAATGCTTTTCAGGGCCTGAAAACACTAAAAGTGACATGTTGCTGTTTTCTGACCAACTAGTGATGAAAACCAGAAGAAACTGCCTTGCTACTATAGACTTCAACAAAGTACACGTTTCTGGCTTGGAAACTCGTTTCTGAGTGCTTCTGGACAAAAGTAACAGCCTAAGTGACAAAATGCTGTCAAAATGCTTTTCGGGCCCTGAAAACACTAAAAGTGACATGTTGCTGTTTTCTGACCAACTAGTGATGAAAACCAGAAGAAACTGCCTTGCTACTATAGACTTCACCAAAGTACATGTTTCTGGCTTGGAAACTCGTTTCTGAGTGCTTCTGGACAAAAGTAACAGCCTAAGTGACAACATGCTGTCAAAATGCTTTTCGGGCCCTGAAAACACTAAAAGTGACATGTTGCTGTTTTCTGACCAACTAGTGATGAAAACCAGAAGAAACTGCCTTGCTACTATAGACTTCACCAAAGTACATGTTTCTGGCTTGGAAACTCGTTTCTGAGTGCTTCTGGACAAAAGTAACAGCCTAAGTGACAACATGCTGTCAAAATGCTTTTCGGGCCCTGAAAACACTAAAAGTGACATGTTGCTGTTTTCTGACCAACTAGTGATGAAAACCAGAAGAAACTGCCTTGCTACTATAGACTTCACCAAAGTACATGTTTCTGGCTTGGAAACTCGTTTCTGAGTGCTTCTGGACAAAAGTAACAGCCTAAGTGACAACATGCTGTCAAAATGCTTTTCGGGCCCTGAAAACACTAAAAGTGACATGTTGCTGTTTTCTGACCAACTAGTGATGAAAACCAGAAGAAACTGCCTTGCTACTATAGACTTCACCAAAGTACACGTTTCTGGCTTGGAAACTCGTTTCTGAGTGCTTCTGGACAAAAGTAACAGCCTAAGTGACAACATGCTGTCAAAATGCTTTTCGGGCCCTGAAAACACTAAAAGTGAAATGTTGCTGTTTTCTGACCAACTAGTGATGGAAACCAGAAGAAACTGCCTTGCTACTATAGACTTCACCAAAGTACACGTTTCTGGCTTGGAAACTCGTTTCTGAGTGCTTCTGGACAAAAGTAACAGCCTAAGTGACAACATGCTGTCAAAATGCTTTTCGGGCCCTGAAAACACTAAAAGTGACATGTTGCTGTTTTCTGACCAACTAGTGATGAAAACCAGAAGAAACTGCCTTGCTACTATAGACTTCACCAAAGTACACGTTTCTGGCTTGGAAACTCGTTTCTGAGTTCTTCTGGACAAAAGTAACAGCCTAAGTGACAACATTCTGTCAAAATGCTTTTTGGGCCCTGAAAACACTAAAAGTGACATGATGCTGTTTTCTGGCCAACTAGTGATGGAAACCAGAGGAAACTGCCTTGCTACTGAAGAAGTCACCAAACCACATGTTTCTGGCTGGGAAATCTCAAAATGCTTTTCAGGGCCTGAAAACACTAAAAGTGACATGTTGCTGTTTTCTGACCAACTAGTGATGAAAACCAGAAGAAACTGCCTTGCTACTATAGACTTCACCAAAGTACACGTTTCTGGCTTGGAAACTCGTTTCTGAGTGCTTCTGGACAAAAGTGACAACATGCTGTCAAAATGCTTTTCGGGCCATGAAAACACTAAAAGTGACATGTTGCTGTTTTCTGACCAACTAGTGATGAAAACCAGAAGAAACTGCCTTGCTACTATAGACTTCACCAAAGTACATGTTTCTGGCTTGGAAACTCGTTTCTGAGTGCTTCTGGACAAAAGTAACAGCCTAAGTGACAACATGCTGTCAAAATGCTTTTCGGGCCCTGAAAACACTAAAAGTGACATGTTGCTGTTTTCTGACCAACTAGTGATGAAAACCAGAAGAAACTGCCTTGCTACTATAGACTTCACCAAAGTACACGTTTCTGGCTTGGAAACTCGTTTCTGAGTGCTTCTGGACAAAAGTAACAGTCTAAGTGACAACATGCTGTCAAAATGCTTTTTGGGCCCTGAAAACACTAAAAATGACATGATGCAGTTTTCTGGCCAACTAGTGATGGAAACCAGAGGAAACTGCCTTGCTACTGAAGAAGTCACCAAACCACATGTTTCTGGCTTGGAAATCTCAAAATGCTTTTCGGGGCCTGAAAACACTAAAAGTGACATGATGCTGTTTTCTGACCAACTAGTGATGGAAACCAGAAGAAACTGCCTTGCTACTATAGAATTCACCAAACCACATGTTTCTGGCTTGGAAATCTCAAAATGCTTTTCGGGGCCTGAAAACACTAAAAGTGACATGATGCTGTTTTCTGACCAACTAGTGATGAAAACCAGAAGAAACTGCCTTGCTACTATAGACTTCACCAAAGTACACGTTTCTGGCTTGGAAACTCGTTTCTGAGTGCTTCTGGACAAAAGTAACAGCCTAAGTGACAACATGCTGTCAAAATGCTTTTTGGGCCCTGAAAACACTAAAAGTGACATGATGCTGTTTTCTGGCCAACTAGTGATGGAAACCAGAGGAAACTGCCTTGCTACTGAAGAAGTCACCAAACCACATGTTTCTGGCTGGGAAATCTCAAAATGCTTTTCAGGGCCTGAAAACACTAAAAGTGACATGATGCTGTTTTCTGACCAACTAGTGATGAAAACCAGAAGAAACTGCCTTGCTACTATAGACTTCACCAAAGTACACGTTTCTGGCTTGGAAACTCGTTTCTGAGTGCTTCTGGACAAAAGTAACAGCCTAAGTGACAAAATGCTGTCAAAATGATTTTCGGGCCCTGAAAACACTAAAAGTGACATGTTGCTGTTTTCTGACCAACTAGTGATGAAAACCAGAAGAAACTGCCTTGCTACTATAGACTTCACCAAAGTACATGTTTCTGGCTTGGAAACTCGTTTCTGAGTGCTTCTGGACAAAAGTAACAGCCTAAGTGACAACATGCTGTCAAAATGCTTTTCGGGCCCTGAAAACACTAAAAGTGACATGTTGCTGTTTTCTGACCAACTAGTGATGAAAACCAGAAGAAACTGCCTTGCTACTATAGACTTCACCAAAGTACATGTTTCTGGCTTGGAAACTCGTTTCTGAGTGCTTCTGGACAAAAGTAACAGCCTAAGTGACAACATGCTGTCAAAATGCTTTTCGGGCCCTGAAAACACTAAAAGTGACATGTTGCTGTTTTCTGACCAACTAGTGATGAAAACCAGAAGAAACTGCCTTGCTACTATAGACTTCACCAAAGTACACGTTTCTGGCTTGGAAACTCGTTTCTGAGTGCTTCTGGACAAAAGTAACAGCCTAAGTGACAAAATGCTGTCAAAATGCTTTTCGGGCCCTGAAAACACTAAAAGTGACATGTTGCTGTTTTCTGACCAACTAGTGATGAAAACCAGAAGAAACTGCCTTGCTACTATAGACTTCACCAAAGTACACGTTTCTGGCTTGGAAACTCGTTTCTGAGTGCTTCTGGACAAAAGTAACAGCCTAAGTGACAACATGCTGTCAAAATGCTTTTCGGGCCCTGAAAACACTAAAAGTGAAATGTTGCTGTTTTCTGACCAACTAGTGATGGAAACCAGAAGAAACTGCCTTGCTACTATAGACTTCACCAAAGTACACGTTTCTGGCTTGGAAACTCGTTTCTGAGTGCTTCTGGACAAAAGTAACAGCCTAAGTGACAACATTCTGTCAAAATGCTTTTTGGGCCCTGAAAACACTAAAAGTGACATGATGCTGTTTTCTGGCCAACTAGTGATGGAAACCAGAGGAAACTGCCTTGCTACTGAAGAAGTCACCAAACCACATGTTTCTGGCTGGGAAATCTCAAAATGCTTTTCAGGGCCTGAAAACACTAAAAGTGACATGTTGCTGTTTTCTGACCAACTAGTGATGAAAACCAGAAGAAACTGCCTTGCTACTATAGACTTCACCAAAGTACATGTTTCTGGCTTGGAAACTCGTTTCTGAGTGCTTCTGGACAAAAGTAACAGCCTAAGTGACAACATGCTGTCAAAATGCTTTTCGGGCCCTGAAAACACTAAAAGTGACATGTTGCTGTTTTCTGACCAACTAGTGATGAAAACCAGAAGAAACTGCCTTGCTACTATAGACTTCACCAAAGTACACGTTTCTGGCTTTGAAACTCGTTTCTGAGTGCTTCTGGACAAAAGTAACAGCCTAAGTGACAAAATGCTGTCAAAATGCTTTTCGGGCCCTGAAAACACTAAAAGTGACATGTTGCTGATTTCTGACCAACTAGTGATGAAAACCAGAAGAAACTGCCTTGCTACTATAGACTTCACCAAAGTACACGTTTCTGGCTTGGAAACTCGTTTCTGAGTGCTTCTGGACAAAAGTAACAGTCTAAGTGACAACATGCTGTCAAAATGCTTTTTGGGCCCTGAAAACACTAAAAGTGACATGATGCTGTTTTCTGGCCAACTAGTGATGGAAACCAGAGGAAACTGCATTGCTACTGAAGAAGTCACCAAACCACATGTTTCTGGCTGGGAAATCTCAAAATGCTTTTCAGGGCCTGAAAACACTAAAAGTGACATGTTGCTGTTTTCTGACCAACTAGTGATGAAAACCAGAAGAAACTGCCTTGCTACTATAGACTTCAACAAAGTACACGTTTCTGGCTTGGAAACTCGTTTCTGAGTGCTTCTGGACAAAAGTAACAGCCTAAGTGACAAAATGCTGTCAAAATGCTTTTCGGGCCCTGAAAACACTAAAAGTGACATGTTGCTGTTTTCTGACCAACTAGTGATGAAAACCAGAAGAAACTGCCTTGCTACTATAGACTTCACCAAAGTACATGTTTCTGGCTTGGAAACTCGTTTCTGAGTGCTTCTGGACAAAAGTAACAGCCTAAGTGACAACATGCTGTCAAAATGCTTTTCGGGCCCTGAAAACACTAAAAGTGACATGTTGCTGTTTTCTGACCAACTAGTGATGAAAACCAGAAGAAACTGCCTTGCTACTATAGACTTCACCAAAGTACATGTTTCTGGCTTGGAAACTCGTTTCTGAGTGCTTCTGGACAAAAGTAACAGCCTAAGTGACAACATGCTGTCAAAATGCTTTTCGGGCCCTGAAAACACTAAAAGTGACATGTTGCTGTTTTCTGACCAACTAGTGATGGAAACCAGAAGAAACTGCCTTGCTACTATAGACTTCACCAAAGTACACGTTTCTGGCTTGGAAACTCGTTTCTGAGTGCTTCTGGACAAAAGTAACAGCCTAAGTGACAACATGCTGTCAAAATGCTTTTCGGGCCCTGAAAACACTAAAAGTGACATGTTGCTGTTTTCTGACCAACTAGTGATGAAAACCAGAAGAAACTGCCTTGCTACTATAGACTTCACCAAAGTACACGTTTCTGGCTTGGAAACTCGTTTCTGAGTGCTTCTGGACAAAAGTAACAGCCTAAGTGACAACATGCTGTCAAAATGCTTTTTGGGCCCTGAAAACACTAAAAGTGACATGATGCTGTTTTCTGGCCAACTAGTGATGGAAACCAGAGGAAACTGCCTTGCTACTGAAGAAGTCACCAAACCACATGTTTCTGGCTGGGAAATCTCAAAATGCTTTTCAGGGCCTGAAAACACTAAAAGTGACATGTTGCTGTTTTCTGACCAACTAGTGATGAAAACCAGAAGAAACTGCCTTGCTACTATAGACTTCACCAAAGTACATGTTTCTGGCTTGGAAACTCGTTTCTGAGTGCTTCTGGACAAAAGTAACAGCCTAAGTGACAACATGCTGTCAAAATGCTTTTCGGGCCCTGAAAACACTAAAAGTGACATGTTGCTGTTTTCTGACCAACTAGTGATGAAAACCAGAAGAAACTGCCTTGCTACTATAGACTTCACCAAAGTACACGTTTCTGGCTTTGAAACTCGTTTCTGAGTGCTTCTGGACAAAAGTAACAGCCTAAGTGACAAAATGCTGTCAAAATGCTTTTCGGGCCCTGAAAACACTAAAAGTGACATGTTGCTGATTTCTGACCAACTAGTGATGAAAACCAGAAGAAACTGCCTTGCTACTATAGACTTCACCAAAGTACACGTTTCTGGCTTGGAAACTCGTTTCTGAGTGCTTCTGGACAAAAGTAACAGTCTAAGTGACAACATGCTGTCAAAATGCTTTTTGGGCCCTGAAAACACTAAAAGTGACATGATGCTGTTTTCTGGCCAACTAGTGATGGAAACCAGAGGAAACTGCATTGCTACTGAAGAAGTCACCAAACCACATGTTTCTGGCTGGGAAATCTCAAAATGCTTTTCAGGGCCTGAAAACACTAAAAGTGACATGTTGCTGTTTTCTGACCAACTAGTGATGAAAACCAGAAGAAACTGCCTTGCTACTATAGACTTCAACAAAGTACACGTTTCTGGCTTGGAAACTCGTTTCTGAGTGCTTCTGGACAAAAGTAACAGCCTAAGTGACAAAATGCTGTCAAAATGCTTTTCGGGCCCTGAAAACACTAAAAGTGACATGTTGCTGTTTTCTGACCAACTAGTGATGAAAACCAGAAGAAACTGCCTTGCTACTATAGACTTCACCAAAGTACATGTTTCTGGCTTGGAAACTCGTTTCTGAGTGCTTCTGGACAAAAGTAACAGCCTAAGTGACAACATGCTGTCAAAATGCTTTTCGGGCCCTGAAAACACTAAAAGTGACATGTTGCTGTTTTCTGACCAACTAGTGATGAAAACCAGAAGAAACTGCCTTGCTACTATAGACTTCACCAAAGTACATGTTTCTGGCTTGGAAACTCGTTTCTGAGTGCTTCTGGACAAAAGTAACAGCCTAAGTGACAACATGCTGTCAAAATGCTTTTCGGGCCCTGAAAACACTAAAAGTGACATGTTGCTGTTTTCTGACCAACTAGTGATGGAAACCAGAAGAAACTGCCTTGCTACTATAGACTTCACCAAAGTACACGTTTCTGGCTTGGAAACTCGTTTCTGAGTGCTTCTGGACAAAAGTAACAGCCTAAGTGACAACATGCTGTCAAAATGCTTTTCGGGCCCTGAAAACACTAAAAGTGACATGTTGCTGTTTTCTGACCAACTAGTGATGAAAACCAGAAGAAACTGCCTTGCTACTATAGACTTCACCAAAGTACACGTTTCTGGCTTGGAAACTCGTTTCTGAGTGCTTCTGGACAAAAGTAACAGCCTAAGTGACAACATGCTGTCAAAATGCTTTTTGGGCCCTGAAAACACTAAAAGTGACATGATGCTGTTTTCTGGCCAACTAGTGATGGAAACCAGAGGAAACTGCCTTGCTACTGAAGAAGTCACCAAACCACATGTTTCTGGCTGGGAAATCTCAAAATGCTTTTCAGGGCCTGAAAACACTAAAAGTGACATGTTGCTGTTTTCTGACCAACTAGTGATGAAAACCAGAAGAAACTGCCTTGCTACTATAGACTTCACCAAAGTACACGTTTCTGGCTTTGAAACTCGTTTCTGAGTGCTTCTGGACAAAAGTAACAGCCTAAGTGACAAAATCCTGTCAAAATGCTTTTCGGGCCCTGAAAACACTAAAAGTGACATGTTGCTGTTTTCTGACCAACTAGTGATGAAAACCAGAAGAAACTGCCTTGCTACTATAGACTTCACCAAAGTACACGTTTCTGGCTTTGAAACTCGTTTCTGAGTGCTTCTGGACAAAAGTAACAGCCTAAGTGACAAAATGCTGTCAAAATGCTTTTCGGGCCCTGAAAACACTAAAAGTGACATGTTGCTGTTTTCTGACCAACTAGTGATGAAAACCAGAAGAAACTGCCTTGCTACTGAAGAAGTCACCAAACCACATGTTTCTGGCTTGGAAATCTCAAAATGCTTCTCGGGGCCTGAAAACACTAAAAGTGACATGATGCTGTTTTCTGACCAACTAGTGATGAAAACCAGAAGAAACTGCCTTGCTACTATAGACTTCACCAAAGTACACGTTTCTGGCTTGGAAACTCGTTTCTGAGTGCTTCTGGACAAAAGTAACAGCCTAAGTGACAACATGCTGTCAAAATGCTTTTTGGGCCCTGAAAACACTAAAAGTGACATGATGCTGTTTTCTGGCCAACTAGTGATGGAAACCAGAGGAAACTGCCTTGCTACTGAAGAAGTCACCAAACCACATGTTTCTGGCTGGGAAATCTCAAAATGCTTTTCAGGGCCTGAAAACACTAAAAGTGACATGTTGCTGTTTTCTGACCAACTAGTGATGAAAACCAGAAGAAACTGCCTTGCTACTATAGACTTCAACAAAGTACACGTTTCTGGCTTGGAAACTCGTTTCTGAGTGCTTCTGGACAAAAGTAACAGCCTAAGTGACAAAATGCTGTCAAAATGCTTTTCGGGCCCTGAAAACACTAAAAGTGACATGTTGCTGTTTTCTGACCAACTAGTGATGAAAACCAGAAGAAACTGCCTTGCTACTATAGACTTCACCAAAGTACATGTTTCTGGCTTGGAAACTCGTTTCTGAGTGCTTCTGGACAAAAGTAACAGCCTAAGTGACAACATGCTGTCAAAATGCTTTTCGGGCCCTGAAAACACTAAAAGTGACATGTTGCTGTTTTCTGACCAACTAGTGATGAAAACCAGAAGAAACTGCCTTGCTACTATAGACTTCACCAAAGTACATGTTTCTGGCTTGGAAACTCGTTTCTGAGTGCTTCTGGACAAAAGTAACAGCCTAAGTGACAACATGCTGTCAAAATGCTTTTCGGGCCCTGAAAACACTAAAAGTGACATGTTGCTGTTTTCTGACCAACTAGTGATGAAAACCAGAAGAAACTGCCTTGCTACTATAGACTTCACCAAAGTACACGTTTCTGGCTTGGAAACTCGTTTCTGAGTGCTTCTGGACAAAAGTAACAGCCTAAGTGACAAAATGCTGTCAAAATGCTTTTCGGGCCCTGAAAACACTAAAAGTGACATGTTGCTGTTTTCTGACCAACTAGTGATGAAAACCAGAAGAAACTGCCTTGCTACTATAGACTTCACCAAAGTACACGTTTCTGGCTTGGAAACTCGTTTCTGAGTGCTTCTGGACAAAAGTAACAGCCTAAGTGACAACATGCTGTCAAAATGCTTTTCGGGCCCCTGAAAACACTAAAAGTGACATGTTGCTGTTTTCTGACCAACTAGTGATGGAAACCAGAAGAAACTGCCTTGCTACTATAGACTTCACCAAAGTACACGTTTCTGGCTTGGAAACTCGTTTCTGAGTGCTTCTGGACAAAAGTAACAGCCTAAGTGACAAAATGCTGTCAAAATGCTTTTCGGGCCCTGAAAACACTAAAAGTGACATGTTGCTGTTTTCTGACCAACTAGTGATGAAAACCAGAAGAAACTGCCTTGCTACTATAGACTTCACCAAAGTACACGTTTCTGGCTTGGAAACTCGTTTCTGAGTGCTTCTGGACAAAAGTAACAGCCTAAGTGACAACATGCTGTCAAAATGCTTTTTGGGCCCTGAAAACACTAAAAGTGACATGATGCTGTTTTCTGGCCAACTAGTGATGGAAACCAGAGGAAACTGCCTTGCTACTGAAGAAGTCACCAAACCACATGTTTCTGGCTGGGAAATCTCAAAATGCTTTTCAGGGCCTGAAAACACTAAAAGTGACATGTTGCTGTTTTCTGACCAACTAGTGATGAAAACCAGAAGAAACTGCCTTGCTACTATAGACTTCACCAAAGTACACGTTTCTGGCTTGGAAACTCGTTTCTGAGTGCTTCTGGACAAAAGTAACAGCCTAAGTGACAACATGCTGTCAAAATGCTTTTCGGGCCCTGAAAACACTAAAAGTGAAATGTTGCTGTTTTCTGACCAACTAGTGATGAAAACCAGAAGAAACTGCCTTGCTACTATAGACTTCACCAAAGTACACGTTTCTGGCTTGGAAACTCGTTTCTGAGTGCTTCTGGACAAAAGTAACAGCCTAAGTGACAAAATCCTGTCAAAATGCTTTTCGGGCCCTGAAAACACTAAAAGTGACATGTTGCTGTTTTCTGACCAACTAGTGATGAAAACCAGAAGAAACTGCCTTGCTACTATAGACTTCACCAAAGTACACGTTTCTGGCTTTGAAACTCGTTTCTGAGTGCTTCTGGACAAAAGTAACAGCCTAAGTGACAAAATGCTGTCAAAATGCTTTTCGGGCCCTGAAAACACTAAAAGTGACATGTTGCTGTTTTCTGACCAACTAGTGATGAAAACCAGAAGAAACTGCCTTGCTACTATAGACTTCACCAAAGTACACGTTTCTGGCTTGGAAACTCGTTTCTGAGTGCTTCTGGACAAAAGTAACAGCCTAAGTGACAACATGCTGTCAAAATGCTTTTCGGGCCCTGAAAACACTAAAAGTGAAATGTTGCTGTTTTCTGACCAACTAGTGATGAAAACCAGAAGAAACTGCCTTGCTACTATAGACTTCACCAAAGTACACGTTTCTGGCTTGGAAACTCGTTTCTGAGTGCTTCTGGACAAAAGTAACAGCCTAAGTGACAAAATCCTGTCAAAATGCTTTTCGGGCCCTGAAAACACTAAAAGTGACATGTTGCTGTTTTCTGACCAACTAGTGATGAAAACCAGAAGAAACTGCCTTGCTACTATAGACTTCACCAAAGTACACGTTTCTGGCTTTGAAACTCGTTTCTGAGTGCTTCTGGACAAAAGTAACAGCCTAAGTGACAAAATGCTGTCAAAATGCTTTTCGGGCCCTGAAAACACTAAAAGTGACATGTTGCTGTTTTCTGACCAACTAGTGATGAAAACCAGAAGAAACTGCCTTGCTACTATAGACTTCACCAAAGTACACGTTTCTGGCTTGGAAACTCGTTTCTGAGTGCTTCTGGACAAAAGTAACAGCCTAAGTGACAACATGCTGTCAAAATGCTTTTTGGGCCCTGAAAACACTAAAAGTGACATGATGCTGTTTTCTGGCCAACTAGTGATGGAAACCAGAGGAAACTGCCTTGCTACTGAAGAAGTCACCAAACCACATGTTTCTGGCTTGGGAATCTCAAAATGCTTTTCGGGGCCTGAAAACACTAAAAGTGACATGATGCTGTTTTCTGACCAACTAGTGATGAAAACCAGAAGAAACTGCCTTGCTACTATAGACTTCACCAAAGTACACGTTTCTGGCTTGGAAACTCGTTTCTGAGTGCTTCTGGACAAAAGTAACAGCCTAAGTGACAACATGCTGTCAAAATGCTTTTCGGGCCCTGAAAACACTAAAAGTGAAATGTTGCTGTTTTCTGACCAACTAGTGATGAAAACCAGAAGAAACTGCCTTGCTACTATAGACTTCACCAAAGTACACGTTTCTGGCTTGGAAACTCGTTTCTGAGTGCTTCTGGACAAAAGTAACAGCCTAAGTGACAAAATCCTGTCAAAATGCTTTTCGGGCCCTGAAAACACTAAAAGTGACATGTTGCTGTTTTCTGACCAACTAGTGATGAAAACCAGAAGAAACTGCCTTGCTACTATAGACTTCACCAAAGTACACGTTTCTGGCTTTGAAACTCGTTTCTGAGTGCTTCTGGACAAAAGTAACAGCCTAAGTGACAAAATGCTGTCAAAATGCTTTTCGGGCCCTGAAAACACTAAAAGTGACATGTTGCTGTTTTCTGACCAACTAGTGATGAAAACCAGAAGAAACTGCCTTGCTACTATAGACTTCACCAAAGTACACGTTTCTGGCTTGGAAACTCGTTTCTGAGTGCTTCTGGACAAAAGTAACAGCCTAAGTGACAACATGCTGTCAAAATGCTTTTTGGGCCCTGAAAACACTAAAAGTGACATGATGCTGTTTTCTGGCCAACTAGTGATGGAAACCAGAGGAAACTGCCTTGCTACTGAAGAAGTCACCAAACCACATGTTTCTGGCTTGGGAATCTCAAAATGCTTTTCGGGGCCTGAAAACACTAAAAGTGACATGATGCTGTTTTCTGACCAACTAGTGATGAAAACCAGAAGAAACTGCCTTGCTACTATAGACTTCACCAAAGTACACGTTTCTGGCTTGGAAACTCGTTTCTGAGTGCTTCTGGACAAAAGTAACAGCCTAAGTGACAACATGCTGTCAAAATGCTTTTCGGGCCCTGAAAACACTAAAAGTGAAATGTTGCTGTTTTCTGACCAACTAGTGATGAAAACCAGAAGAAACTGCCTTGCTACTATAGACTTCACCAAAGTACACGTTTCTGGCTTGGAAACTCGTTTCTGAGTGCTTCTGGACAAAAGTAACAGCCTAAGTGACAAAATCCTGTCAAAATGCTTTTCGGGCCCTGAAAACACTAAAAGTGACATGTTGCTGTTTTCTGACCAACTAGTGATGAAAACCAGAAGAAACTGCCTTGCTACTATAGACTTCACCAAAGTACACGTTTCTGGCTTTGAAACTCGTTTCTGAGTGCTTCTGGACAAAAGTAACAGCCTAAGTGACAAAATGCTGTCAAAATGCTTTTCGGGCCCTGAAAACACTAAAAGTGACATGTTGCTGTTTTCTGACCAACTAGTGATGAAAACCAGAAGAAACTGCCTTGCTACTATAGACTTCACCAAAGTACACGTTTCTGGCTTGGAAACTCGTTTCTGAGTGCTTCTGGACAAAAGTAACAGCCTAAGTGACAACATGCTGTCAAAATGCTTTTTGGGCCCTGAAAACACTAAAAGTGACATGATGCTGTTTTCTGGCCAACTAGTGATGGAAACCAGAGGAAACTGCCTTGCTACTGAAGAAGTCACCAAACCACATGTTTCTGGCTTGGGAATCTCAAAATGCTTTTCGGGGCCTGAAAACACTAAAAGTGACATGATGCTGTTTTCTGACCAACTAGTGATGAAAACCAGAAGAAACTGCCTTGCTACTATAGACTTCACCAAAGTACACGTTTCTGGCTTGGAAACTCGTTTCTGAGTGCTTCTGGACAAAAGTAACAGCCTAAGTGACAACATGCTGTCAAAATGCTTTTCGGGCCCTGAAAACACTAAAAGTGAAATGTTGCTGTTTTCTGACCAACTAGTGATGAAAACCAGAAGAAACTGCCTTGCTACTATAGACTTCACCAAAGTACACGTTTCTGGCTTGGAAACTCGTTTCTGAGTGCTTCTGGACAAAAGTAACAGCCTAAGTGACAAAATCCTGTCAAAATGCTTTTCGGGCCCTGAAAACACTAAAAGTGACATGTTGCTGTTTTCTGACCAACTAGTGATGAAAACCAGAAGAAACTGCCTTGCTACTATAGACTTCACCAAAGTACACGTTTCTGGCTTTGAAACTCGTTTCTGAGTGCTTCTGGACAAAAGTAACAGCCTAAGTGACAAAATGCTGTCAAAATGCTTTTCGGGCCCTGAAAACACTAAAAGTGACATGTTGCTGTTTTCTGACCAACTAGTGATGAAAACCAGAAGAAACTGCCTTGCTACTATAGACTTCACCAAAGTACACGTTTCTGGCTTGGAAACTCGTTTCTGAGTGCTTCTGGACAAAAGTAACAGCCTAAGTGACAACATGCTGTCAAAATGCTTTTTGGGCCCTGAAAACACTAAAAGTGACATGATGCTGTTTTCTGGCCAACTAGTGATGGAAACCAGAGGAAACTGCCTTGCTACTGAAGAAGTCACCAAACCACATGTTTCTGGCTTGGGAATCTCAAAATGCTTTTCGGGGCCTGAAAACACTAAAAGTGACATGATGCTGTTTTCTGACCAACTAGTGATGAAAACCAGAAGAAACTGCCTTGCTACTATAGACTTCACCAAAGTACACGTTTCTGGCTTGGAAACTCGTTTCTGAGTGCTTCTGGACAAAAGTAACAGCCTAAGTGACAACATGCTGTCAAAATGCTTTTCGGGCCCTGAAAACACTAAAAGTGAAATGTTGCTGTTTTCTGACCAACTAGTGATGAAAACCAGAAGAAACTGCCTTGCTACTATAGACTTCACCAAAGTACACGTTTCTGGCTTGGAAACTCGTTTCTGAGTGCTTCTGGACAAAAGTAACAGCCTAAGTGACAAAATCCTGTCAAAATGCTTTTCGGGCCCTGAAAACACTAAAAGTGACATGTTGCTGTTTTCTGACCAACTAGTGATGAAAACCAGAAGAAACTGCCTTGCTACTATAGACTTCACCAAAGTACACGTTTCTGGCTTTGAAACTCGTTCTGAGTGCTTCTGGACAAAAGTAACAGCCTAAGTGACAAAATGCTGTCAAAATGCTTTTCGGGCCCTGAAAACACTAAAAGTGACATGTTGCTGTTTTCTGACCAACTAGTGATGAAAACCAGAAGAAACTGCCTTGCTACTATAGACTTCACCAAAGTACACGTTTCTGGCTTGGAAACTCGTTTCTGAGTGCTTCTGGACAAAAGTAACAGCCTAAGTGACAACATGCTGTCAAAATGCTTTTTGGGCCCTGAAAACACTAAAAGTGACATGATGCTGTTTTCTGGCAACTAGTGATGGAAACCAGAGGAAACTGCCTTGCTACTGAAGAAGTCACCAAACCACATGTTTCTGGCTTGGGAATCTCAAAATGCTTTTCGGGCCTGAAAACACTAAAAGTGACATGATGCTGTTTTCTGACCAACTAGTGATGAAAACCAGAAGAAACTGCCTTGCTACTATAGACTTCACCAAAGTACATGTTTCTGGCTTGGAAACTCGTTTCTGAGTGCTTCTGGACAAAAGTAACAGCCTAAGTGACAACATGCTGTCAAAATGCTTTTCGGGCCCTGAAAACACTAAAAGTGACATGTTGCTGTTTTCTGACCAACTAGTGATGAAAACCAGAAGAAACTGCCTTGCTACTATAGACTTCACCAAAGTACACGTTTCTGGCTTGGAAACTCGTTTCTGAGTGCTTCTGGACAAAAGTAACAGCCTAAGTGACAAAATGCTGTCAAAATGCTTTTCGGGCCCTGAAAACACTAAAAGTGACATGTTGCTGTTTTCTGACCAACTAGTGATGAAAACCAGAAGAAACTGCCTTGCTACTATAGACTTCACCAAAGTACACGTTTCTGGCTTGGAAACTCGTTTCTGAGTGCTTCTGGACAAAGTAACAGCCTAAGTGACAACATGCTGTCAAAATGCTTTTCGGGCCCTGAAAACACTAAAAGTGAAATGTTGCTGTTTTCTGACCAACTAGTGATGGAAACCAGAAGAAACTGCCTTGCTACTATAGACTTCACCAAAGTACACGTTTCTGGCTTGGAAACTCGTTTCTGAGTGCTTCTGGACAAAAGTAACAGCCTAAGTGACAACATGCTGTCAAAATGCTTTTCGGGCCCTGAAAACACTAAAAGTGACATGTTGCTGTTTTCTGACCAACTAGTGATGAAAACCAGAAGAAACTGCCTTGCTACTATAGACTTCACCAAAGTACACGTTTCTGGCTTGGAAACTCGTTTCTGAGTGCTTCTGGACAAAAGTAACAGCCTAAGTGACAACATTCTGTCAAAATGCTTTTTGGGCCCTGAAAACACTAAAAGTGACATGATGCTGTTTTCTGCCAACTAGTGATGGAAACCAGAGGAAACTGCCTTGCTACTGAAGAAGTCACCAAACCACATGTTTCTGGCTGGGAAATCTCAAAATGCTTTTCAGGGCCTGAAAACACTAAAAGTGACATGTTGCTGTTTTCTGACCAACTAGTGATGAAAACCAGAAGAAACTGCCTTGCTACTATAGACTTCACCAAAGTACATGTTTCTGGCTTGGAAACTCGTTTCTGAGTGCTTCTGGACAAAAGTAACAGCCTAAGTGACAACATGCTGTCAAAATGCTTTTCGGGCCCTGAAAACACTAAAAGTGACATGTTGCTGTTTTCTGACCAACTAGTGATGAAAACCAGAAGAAACTGCCTTGCTACTATAGACTTCACCAAAGTACACGTTTCTGGCTTTGAAACTCGTTTCTGAGTGCTTCTGGACAAAAGTAACAGCCTAAGTGACAAAATGCTGTCAAAATGCTTTTCGGGCCTGAAAACACTAAAAGTGACATGTTGCTGATTTCTGACCAACTAGTGATGAAAACCAGAAGAAACTGCCTTGCTACTATAGACTTCACCAAAGTACACGTTTCTGGCTTGGAAACTCGTTTCTGAGTGCTTCTGGACAAAAGTAACAGTCTAAGTGACAACATGCTGTCAAAATGCTTTTTGGGCCCTGAAAACACTAAAAGTGACATGATGCTGTTTTCTGGCCAACTAGTGATGGAAACCAGAGGAAACTGCCTTGCTACTGAAGAAGTCACCAAACCACATGTTTCTGGCTGGGAAATCTCAAAATGCTTTTCAGGGCCTGAAAACACTAAAAGTGACATGTTGCTGTTTTCTGACCAACTAGTGATGAAAACCAGAAGAAACTGCCTTGCTACTATAGACTTCAACAAAGTACACGTTTCTGGCTTGGAAACTCGTTTCTGAGTGCTTCTGGACAAAAGTAACAGCCTAAGTGACAAAATGCTGTCAAAATGCTTTTCGGGCCCTGAAAACACTAAAAGTGACATGTTGCTGTTTTCTGACCAACTAGTGATGACAACCAGAAGAAACTGCCTTGCTACTATAGACTTCACCAAAGTACATGTTTCTGGCTTGGAAACTCGTTTCTGAGTGCTTCTGGACAAAAGTAACAGCCTAAGTGACAACATGCTGTCAAAATGCTTTTCGGGCCCTGAAAACACTAAAAGTGACATGTTGCTGTTTTCTGACCAACTAGTGATGAAAACCAGAAGAAACTGCCTTGCTACTATAGACTTCACCAAAGTACATGTTTCTGGCTTGGAAACTCGTTTCTGAGTGCTTCTGGACAAAAGTAACAGCTAAGTGACAACATGCTGTCAAAATGCTTTTCGGGCCCTGAAAACACTAAAAGTGAAATGTTGCTGTTTTCTGACCAACTAGTGATGAAAACCAGAAGAAACTGCCTTGCTACTATAGACTTCACCAAAGTACACGTTTCTGGCTTGGAAACTCGTTTCTGAGTGCTTCTGGACAAAAGTAACAGCCTAAGTGACAAATCCTGTCAAAATGCTTTTCGGGCCCTGAAAACACTAAAAGTGACATGTTGCTGTTTTCTGACCAACTAGTGATGAAAACCAGAAGAAACTGCCTTGCTACTATAGACTTCACCAAGTACACGTTTCTGGCTTTGAAACTCGTTTCTGAGTGCTTCTGGACAAAAGTAACAGCCTAAGTGACAAAATGCTGTCAAAATGCTTTTCGGGCCCTGAAAACACTAAAAGTGACATGTTGCTGTTTTCTGACCAACTAGTGATGAAAATCAGAAGAAACTGCCTTGCTACTATAGACTTCACCAAAGTACACGTTTCTGGCTTGGAAACTCGTTTCTGAGTGCTTCTGGACAAAAGTAACAGCCTAAGTGACAACATGCTGTCAAAATGCTTTTTGGGCCCTGAAAACACTAAAAGTGACATGATGCTGTTTTCTGGCCAACTAGTGATGGAAACCAGAGGAAACTGCCTTGCTACTGAAGAAGTCACCAAACCACATGTTTCTGGCTTGGGAATCTCAAAATGCTTTTCGGGGCCTGAAAACACTAAAAGTGACATGATGCTGTTTTCTGACCAACTAGTGATGAAAACCAGAAGAAACTGCCTTGCTACTATAGACTTCACCAAAGTACACGTTTCTGGCTTGGAAACTCGTTTCTGAGTGCTTCTGGACAAAAGTAACAGCCTAAGTGACAACATGCTGTCAAAATGCTTTTCGGGCCCTGAAAACACTAAAGTGAAATGTTGCTGTTTTCTGACCAACTAGTGATGAAAACCAGAAGAAACTGCCTTGCTACTATAGACTTCACCAAAGTACACGTTTCTGGCTTGGAAACTCGTTTCTGAGTGCTTCTGGACAAAAGTAACAGCCTAAGTGACAAAATCCTGTCAAAATGCTTTTCGGGCCCTGAAAACACTAAAAGTGACATGTTGCTGTTTTCTGACCAACTAGTGATGAAAACCAGAAGAAACTGCCTTGCTACTATAGACTTCACCAAAGTACACGTTTCTGGCTTTGAAACTCGTTTCTGAGTGCTTCTGGACAAAAGTAACAGCCTAAGTGACAAAAAAAATGCTGTCAAAATGCTTTTCGGGCCCTGAAAACACTAAAAGTGACATGTTGCTGTTTTCTGACCAACTAGTGATGAAAACCAGAAGAAACTGCCTTGCTACTATAGACTTCACCAAAGTACACGTTTCTGGCTTGGAAACTCGTTTCTGAGTGCTTCTGGACAAAAGTAACAGCCTAAGTGACAACATGCTGTCAAAATGCTTTTTGGGCCCTGAAAACACTAAAAGTGACATGATGCTGTTTTCTGGCCAACTAGTGATGGAAACCAGAGGAAACTGCCTTGCTACTGAAGAAGTCACCAAACCACATGTTTCTGGCTTGGGAATCTCAAAATGCTTTTCGGGCCTGAAAACACTAAAAGTGACATGATGCTGTTTTCTGACCAACTAGTGATGAAAACCAGAAGAAACTGCCTTGCTACTATAGACTTCACCAAAGTACATGTTTCTGGCTTGGAAACTCGTTTCTGAGTGCTTCTGGACAAAAGTAACAGCCTAAGTGACAACATGCTGTCAAAATGCTTTTCGGGCCCTGAAAACACTAAAAGTGACATGTTGCTGTTTTCTGACCAACTAGTGATGAAAACCAGAAGAAACTGCCTTGCTACTATAGACTTCACCAAAGTACACGTTTCTGGCTTGGAAACTCGTTTCTGAGTGCTTCTGGACAAAAGTAACAGCCTAAGTGACAAAATGCTGTCAAAATGCTTTTCGGGCCCTGAAAACACTAAAAGTGACATGTTGCTGTTTTCTGACCAACTAGTGATGAAAACCAGAAGAAACTGCCTTGCTACTATAGACTTCACCAAAGTACACGTTTCTGGCTTGGAAACTCGTTTCTGAGTGCTTCTGGACAAAAGTAACAGCCTAAGTGACAACATGCTGTCAAAATGCTTTTCGGGCCCTGAAAACACTAAAAGTGAAATGTTGCTGTTTTCTGACCAACTAGTGATGGAAACCAGAAGAAACTGCCTTGCTACTATAGACTTCACCAAAGTACACGTTTCTGGCTTGGAAACTCGTTTCTGAGTGCTTCTGGACAAAAGTAACAGCCTAAGTGACAACATGCTGTCAAAATGCTTTTCGGGCCCTGAAAACACTAAAAGTGAAATGTTGCTGTTTTCTGACCAACTAGTGATGAAAACCAGAAGAAACTGCCTTGCTACTATAGACTTCACCAAAGTACACGTTTCTGGCTTGGAAACTCGTTTCTGAGTGCTTCTGGACAAAAGTAACAGCCTAAGTGACAACATTCTGTCAAAATGCTTTTTGGGCCCTGAAAACACTAAAAGTGACATGATGCTGTTTTCTGGCCAACTAGTGATGGAAACCAGAGGAAACTGCCTTGCTACTGAAGAAGTCACCAAACCACATGTTTCTGGCTGGGAAATCTCAAAATGCTTTTCAGGGCCTGAAAACACTAAAAGTGACATGTTGCTGTTTTCTGACCAACTAGTGATGAAAACCAGAAGAAACTGCCTTGCTACTATAGACTTCACCAAAGTACATGTTTCTGGCTTGGAAACTCGTTTCTGAGTGCTTCTGGACAAAAGTAACAGCCTAAGTGACAACATGCTGTCAAAATGCTTTTCGGGCCCTGAAAACACTAAAAGTGACATGTTGCTGTTTTCTGACCAACTAGTGATGAAAACCAGAAGAAACTGCCTTGCTACTATAGACTTCACCAAAGTACACGTTTCTGGCTTTGAAACTCGTTTCTGAGTGCTTCTGGACAAAAGTAACAGCCTAAGTGACAAAATGCTGTCAAAATGCTTTTCGGGCCCTGAAAACACTAAAAGTGACATGTTGCTGATTTCTGACCAACTAGTGATGAAAACCAGAAGAAACTGCCTTGCTACTATAGACTTCACCAAAGTACACGTTTCTGGCTTGGAAACTCGTTTCTGAGTGCTTCTGGACAAAAGTAACAGTCTAAGTGACAACATGCTGTCAAAATGCTTTTTGGGCCCTGAAAACACTAAAAGTGACATGATGCTGTTTTCTGGCCAACTAGTGATGGAAACCAGAGGAAACTGCCTTGCTACTGAAGAAGTCACCAAACCACATGTTTCTGGCTGGGAAATCTCAAAATGCTTTTCAGGGCCTGAAAACACTAAAAGTGACATGTTGCTGTTTTCTGACCAACTAGTGATGAAAACCAGAAGAAACTGCCTTGCTACTATAGACTTCAACAAAGTACACGTTTCTGGCTTGGAAACTCGTTTCTGAGTGCTTCTGGACAAAAGTAACAGCCTAAGTGACAAAATGCTGTCAAAATGCTTTTCGGGCCCTGAAAACACTAAAAGTGACATGTTGCTGTTTTCTGACCAACTAGTGATGACAACCAGAAGAAACTGCCTTGCTACTATAGACTTCACCAAAGTACATGTTTCTGGCTTGGAAACTCGTTTCTGAGTGCTTCTGGACAAAAGTAACAGCCTAAGTGACAACATGCTGTCAAAATGCTTTTCGGGCCCTGAAAACACTAAAAGTGACATGTTGCTGTTTTCTGACCAACTAGTGATGAAAACCAGAAGAAACTGCCTTGCTACTATAGACTTCACCAAAGTACATGTTTCTGGCTTGGAAACTCGTTTCTGAGTGCTTCTGGACAAAAGTAACAGCCTAAGTGACAACATGCTGTCAAAATGCTTTTCGGGCCCTGAAAACACTAAAAGTGACATGTTGCTGTTTTCTGACCAACTAGTGATGAAAACCAGAAGAAACTGCCTTGCTACTATAGACTTCACCAAAGTACACGTTTCTGGCTTGGAAACTCGTTTCTGAGTGCTTCTGGACAAAAGTAACAGCCTAAGTGACAAAATGCTGTCAAAATGCTTTTCGGGCCCTGAAAACACTAAAAGTGACATGTTGCTGTTTTCTGACCAACTAGTGATGAAAACCAGAAGAAACTGCCTTGCTACTATAGACTTCACCAAAGTACACGTTTCTGGCTTGGAAACTCGTTTCTGAGTGCTTCTGGACAAAAGTAACAGCCTAAGTGACAACATGCTGTCAAAATGCTTTTCGGGCCCTGAAAACACTAAAAGTGACATGTTGCTGTTTTCTGACCAACTAGTGATGGAAACCAGAAGAAACTGCCTTGCTACTATAGACTTCACCAAAGTACACGTTTCTGGCTTGGAAACTCGTTTCTGAGTGCTTCTGGACAAAAGTAACAGCCTAAGTGACAACATGCTGTCAAAATGCTTTTCGGGCCCTGAAAACACTAAAAGTGACATGTTGCTGTTTTCTGACCAACTAGTGATGAAAACCAGAAGAAACTGCCTTGCTACTGAAGAAGTCACCAAACCACATGTTTCTGGCTTGGAAATCTCAAAATGCTTTTCGGGGCCTGAAAACACTAAAAGTGACATGATGCTGTTTTCTGACCAACTAGTGATGAAAACCAGAAGAAACTGCCTTGCTACTATAGACTTCACCAAAGTACACGTTTCTGGCTTGGAAACTCGTTTCTGAGTGCTTCTGGACAAAAGTAACAGCCTAAGTGACAACATGCTGTCAAAATGCTTTTTGGGCCCTGAAAACACTAAAAGTGACATGATGCTGTTTTCTGGCCAACTAGTGATGGAAACCAGAGGAAACTGCCTTGCTACTGAAGAAGTCACCAAACCACATGTTTCTGGCTGGGAAATCTCAAAATGCTTTTCGGGCCCTGAAAACACTAAAAGTGAAATGTTGCTGTTTTCTGACCAACTAGTGATGGAAACCAGAAGAAACTGCCTTGCTACTATAGACTTCACCAAAGTACACGTTTCTGGCTTGGAAACTCGTTTCTGAGTGCTTCTGGACAAAAGTAACAGCCTAAGTGACAACATGCTGTCAAAATGCTTTTCGGGCCCTGAAAACACTAAAAGTGACATGTTGCTGTTTTCTGACCAACTAGTGATGAAAACCAGAAGAAACTGCCTTGCTACTATAGACTTCACCAAAGTACACGTTTCTGGCTTGGAAACTCGTTTCTGAGTGCTTCTGGACAAAAGTAACAGCCTAAGTGACAACATTCTGTCAAAATGCTTTTTGGGCCCTGAAAACACTAAAAGTGACATGATGCTGTTTTCTGGCCAACTAGTGATGGAAACCAGAGGAAACTGCCTTGCTACTGAAGAAGTCACCAAACCACATGTTTCTGGCTGGGAAATCTCAAAATGCTTTTCAGGGCCTGAAAACACTAAAAGTGACATGTTGCTGTTTTCTGACCAACTAGTGATGAAAACCAGAAGAAACTGCCTTGCTACTATAGACTTCACCAAAGTACATGTTTCTGGCTTGGAAACTCGTTTCTGAGTGCTTCTGGACAAAAGTAACAGCCTAAGTGACAACATGCTGTCAAAATGCTTTTCGGGCCCTGAAAACACTAAAAGTGACATGTTGCTGTTTTCTGACCAACTAGTGATGAAAACCAGAAGAAACTGCCTTGCTACTATAGACTTCACCAAAGTACACGTTTCTGGCTTTGAAACTCGTTTCTGAGTGCTTCTGGACAAAAGTAACAGCCTAAGTGACAAAATGCTGTCAAAATGCTTTTCGGGCCCTGAAAACACTAAAAGTGACATGTTGCTGATTTCTGACCAACTAGTGATGAAAACCAGAAGAAACTGCCTTGCTACTATAGACTTCACCAAAGTACACGTTTCTGGCTTGGAAACTCGTTTCTGAGTGCTTCTGGACAAAAGTAACAGCCTAAGTGACAACATGCTGTCAAAATGCTTTTCGGGCCCTGAAAACACTAAAAGTGACATGATGCTGTTTTCTGACCAACTAGTGATGAAAACCAGAAGAAACTGCCTTGCTACTATAGACTTCACCAAAGTACATGTTTCTGGCTTGGAAACTCGTTTCTGAGTGCTTCTGGACAAAAGTAACAGCCTAAGTGACAACATGCTGTCAAAATGCTTTTCGGGCCCTGAAAACACTAAAAGTGACATGTTGCTGTTTTCTGACCAACTAGTGATGAAAACCAGAAGAAACTGCCTTGCTACTATAGACTTCACCAAAGTACACGTTTCTGGCTTGGAAACTCGTTTCTGAGTGCTTCTGGACAAAAGTAACAGCCTAAGTGACAAAATGCTGTCAAAATGCTTTTCGGGCCCTGAAAACACTAAAAGTGACATGTTGCTGTTTTCTGACCAACTAGTGATGAAAACCAGAAGAAACTGCCTTGCTACTATAGACTTCACCAAAGTACACGTTTCTGGCTTGGAAACTCGTTTCTGAGTGCTTCTGGACAAAAGTAACAGCCTAAGTGACAACATGCTGTCAAAATGCTTTTCGGGCCCTGAAAACACTAAAAGTGACATGTTGCTGTTTTCTGACCAACTAGTGATGGAAACCAGAAGAAACTGCCTTGCTACTATAGACTTCACCAAAGTACACGTTTCTGGCTTGGAAACTCGTTTCTGAGTGCTTCTGGACAAAAGTAACAGCCTAAGTGACAACATGCTGTCAAAATGCTTTTCGGGCCCTGAAAACACTAAAAGTGACATGTTGCTGTTTTCTGACCAACTAGTGATGAAAACCAGAAGAAACTGCCTTGCTACTATAGACTTCACCAAAGTACACGTTTCTGGCTTGGAAACTCGTTTCTGAGTGCTTCTGGACAAAAGTAACAGCCTAAGTGACAACATGCTGTCAAAATGCTTTTTGGGCCCTGAAAACACTAAAAGTGACATGATGCTGTTTTCTGGCCAACTAGTGATGGAAACCAGAGGAAACTGCCTTGCTACTGCAGAAGTCACCAAACCACATGTTTCTGGCTGGGAAATCTCAAAATGCTTTTCAGGGCCTGAAAACACTAAAAGTGACATGTTGCTGTTTTCTGACCAACTAGTGATGAAAACCAGAAGAAACTGCCTTGCTACTATAGACTTCACCAAAGTACACGTTTCTGGCTTGGAAACTCGTTTCTGAGTGCTTCTGGACAAAAGTAACAGCCTAAGTGACAACATGCTGTCAAAATGCTTTTCGGGCCCTGAAAACACTAAAAGTGAAATGTTGCTGTTTTCTGACCAACTAGTGATGAAAACCAGAAGAAACTGCCTTGCTACTATAGACTTCACCAAAGTACACGTTTCTGGCTTGGAAACTCGTTTCTGAGTGCTTCTGGACAAAAGTAACAGCCTAAGTGACAAAATCCTGTCAAAATGCTTTTCGGGCCCTGAAAACACTAAAAGTGACATGTTGCTGTTTTCTGACCAACTAGTGATGAAAACCAGAAGAAACTGCCTTGCTACTATAGACTTCACCAAAGTACACGTTTCTGGCTTTGAAACTTGTTTCTGAGTGCTTCTGGACAAAAGTAACAGCCTAAGTGACAAAATGCTATCAAAATGCTTTTCGGGCCCTGAAAACACTAAAAGTGACATGTTGCTGATTTCTGACCAACTAGTGATGAAAACCAGAAGAAACTGCCTTGCTACTATAGACTTCACCAAAGTACACGTTTCTGGCTTGGAAACTCGTTTCTGAGTGCTTCTGGACAAAAGTAACAGTCTAAGTGACAACATGCTGTCAAAATGCTTTTTGGGCCCTGAAAACACTAAAAGTGACATGATGCAGTTTTCTGGCCAACTAGTGATGGAAACCAGAGGAAACTGCCTTGCTACTGAAGAAGTCACCAAACCACATGTTTCTGGCTTGGAAATCTCAAAATGCTTTTCGGGGCCTGAAAACACTAAAAGTGACATGATGCTGTTTTCTGACCAACTAGTGATGGAAACCAGAAGAAACTGCCTTGCTACTATAGAATTCACCAAACCACATGTTTCTGGCTTGGAAATCTCAAAATGCTTTTCGGGGCCTGAAAACACTAAAAGTGACATGATGCTGTTTTCTGACCAACTAGTGATGGAAACCACAGGAAACTGCCTTGCTACTATAGACTTCACCAAAGTACATGTTTCTGGCTTGGAAACTCGTTTCTGAGTGCTTCTGGACAAAAGTAACAGCCTAAGTGACAACATGCTGTCAAAATGCTTTTCGGGCCCTGAAAACACTAAAAGTGACATGTTGCTGTTTTCTGACCAACTAGTGATGAAAACGAGAAGAAACTGCCTTGCTACTGAAGAAGTCACCAAACCACATGTTTCTGGCTTGGAAATCTCAAAATGCTTCTCGGGGCCTGAAAACACTAAAAGTGACATGATGCTGTTTTCTGACCAACTAGTGATGAAAACCAGAAGAAACTGCCTTGCTACTATAGACTTCACCAAAGTACACGTTTCTGGCTTGGAAACTCGTTTCTGAGTGCTTCTGGACAAAAGTAACAGCCTAAGTGACAACATGCTGTCAAAATGCTTTTTGGGCCCTGAAAACACTAAAAGTGACATGATGCTGTTTTCTGGCCAACTAGTGATGGAAACCAGAGGAAACTGCCTTGCTACTGAAGAAGTCACCAAACCACATGTTTCTGGCTGGGAAATCTCAAAATGCTTTTCAGGGCCTGAAAACACTAAAAGTGACATGTTGCTGTTTTCTGACCAACTAGTGATGAAAACCAGAAGAAACTGCCTTGCTACTATAGACTTCAACAAAGTACACGTTTCTGGCTTGGAAACTCGTTTCTGAGTGCTTCTGGACAAAAGTAACAGCCTAAGTGACAAAATGCTGTCAAAATGCTTTTCGGGCCCTGAAAACACTAAAAGTGACATGTTGCTGTTTTCTGACCAACTAGTGATGAAAACCAGAAGAAACTGCCTTGCTACTATAGACTTCACCAAAGTACATGTTTCTGGCTTGGAAACTCGTTTCTGAGTGCTTCTGGACAAAAGTAACAGCCTAAGTGACAACATGCTGTCAAAATGCTTTTCGGGCCCTGAAAACACTAAAAGTGACATGTTGCTGTTTTCTGACCAACTAGTGATGAAAACCAGAAGAAACTGCCTTGCTACTATAGACTTCACCAAAGTACATGTTTCTGGCTTGGAAACTCGTTTCTGAGTGCTTCTGGACAAAAGTAACAGCCTAAGTGACAACATGCTGTCAAAATGCTTTTCGGGCCCTGAAAACACTAAAAGTGACATGTTGCTGTTTTCTGACCAACTAGTGATGAAAACCAGAAGAAACTGCCTTGCTACTATAGACTTCACCAAAGTACACGTTTCTGGCTTGGAAACTCGTTTCTGAGTGCTTCTGGACAAAAGTAACAGCCTAAGTGACAAAATGCTGTCAAAATGCTTTTCGGGCCCTGAAAACACTAAAAGTGACATGTTGCTGTTTTCTGACCAACTAGTGATGAAAACCAGAAGAAACTGCCTTGCTACTATAGACTTCACCAAAGTACACGTTTCTGGCTTGGAAACTCGTTTCTGAGTGCTTCTGGACAAAAGTAACAGCCTAAGTGACAACATGCTGTCAAAATGCTTTTCGGGCCCTGAAAACACTAAAAGTGACATGTTGCTGTTTTCTGACCAACTAGTGATGGAAACCAGAAGAAACTGCCTTGCTACTATAGACTTCACCAAAGTACACGTTTCTGGCTTGGAAACTCGTTTCTGAGTGCTTCTGGACAAAAGTAACAGCCTAAGTGACAACATGCTGTCAAAATGCTTTTCGGGCCCTGAAAACACTAAAGTGACATGTTGCTGTTTTCTGACCAACTAGTGATGAAAACCAGAAGAAACTGCCTTGCTACTATAGACTTCACCAAAGTACACGTTTCTGGCTTGGAAACTCGTTTCTGAGTGCTTCTGGACAAAAGTAACAGCCTAAGTGACAACATGCTGTCAAAATGCTTTTCGGGCCCTGAAAACACTAAAAGTGACATGTTGCTGTTTTCTGACCAACTAGTGATGAAAACCAGAAGAAACTGCCTTGCTACTATAGACTTCACCAAAGTACACGTTTCTGGCTTTGAAACTCGTTTCTGAGTGCTTCTGGACAAAAGTAACAGCCTAAGTGACAAAATGCTGTCAAAATGCTTTTCGGGCCCTGAAAACACTAAAAGTGACATGTTGCTGTTTTCTGACCAACTAGTGATGAAAACCAGAAGAAACTGCCTTGCTACTATAGACTTCACCAAAGTACACGTTTCTGGCTTGGAAACTCGTTTCTGAGTGCTTCTGGACAAAAGTAACAGCCTAAGTGACAAAATCCTGTCAAAATGCTTTTCGGGCCCTGAAAACACTAAAAGTGACATGTTGCTGTTTTCTGACCAACTAGTGATGAAAACCAGAAGAAACTGCCTTGCTACTATAGACTTCACCAAAGTACACGTTTCTGGCTTTGAAACTCGTTTCTGAGTGCTTCTGGACAAAAGTAACAGCCTAAGTGACAAAATGCTGTCAAAATGCTTTTCGGGCCCTGAAAACACTAAAACTGACATGTTGCTGATTTCTGACCAACTAGTGATGAAAACCAGAAGAAACTGCCTTGCTACTATAGACTTCACCAAAGTACACGTTTCTGGCTTGGAAACTCGTTTCTGAGTGCTTCTGGACAAAAGTAACAGTCTAAGTGACAACATGCTGTCAAAATGCTTTTTGGGCCTGAAAACACTAAAAGTGACATGATGCAGTTTTCTGGCCAACTAGTGATGGAAACCAGAGGAAACTGCCTTGCTACTGAAGAAGTCACCAAACCACATGTTTCTGGCTTGGAAATCTCAAAATGCTTTTCGGGCCTGAAACACTAAAAGTGACATGATGCTGTTTTCTGACCAACTAGTGATGGAAACCAGAAGAAACTGCCTTGCTACTATAGAATTCACCAAACCACATGTTTCTGGCTTGGAAATCTCAAAATGCTTTTCGGGGCCTGAAAACACTAAAAGTGACATGATGCTGTTTTCTGACCAACTAGTGATGGAAACCACAGGAAACTGCTTGCTACTATAGACTTCACCAAAGTACATGTTTCTGGCTTGGAAACTCGTTTCTGAGTGCTTCTGGACAAAAGTAACAGCCTAAGTGACAACATGCTGTCAAAATGCTTTTCGGGCCCTGAAAACACTAAAAGTGACATGTTGCTGTTTTCTGACCAACTAGTGATGAAAACCAGAAGAAACTGCCTTGCTACTGAAGAAGTCACCAAACCACATGTTTCTGGCTTGGAAATCTCAAAATGCTTCTCGGGGCCTGAAAACACTAAAAGTGACATGTTGCTGTTTTCTGACCAACTAGTGATGGAAACCAGAAGAAACTGCCTTGCTACTGAAGAAGTCACCAAACCACATGTTTCTGGCTTGGAAATCTCAAAATGCTTTTCGGGCCTGAAAACACTAAAAGTGACATGATGCTGTTTTCTGACCAACTAGTGATGAAAACCAGAAGAAACTGCCTTGCTACTATAGACTTCACCAAAGTACACGTTTCTGGCTTGGAAACTCGTTTCTGAGTGCTTCTGGACAAAAGTAACAGCCTAAGTGACAACATGCTGTCAAATGCTTTTTGGGCCCTGAAAACACTAAAAGTGACATGATGCTGTTTTCTGGCCAACTAGTGATGGAAACCAGAGGAAACTGCCTTGCTACTGAAGAAGTCACCAAACCACATGTTTCTGGCTGGGAAATCTCAAAATGCTTTTCGGCCCTGAAAACACTAAAAGTGAAATGTTGCTGTTTTCTGACCAACTAGTGATGGAAACCAGAAGAAACTGCCTTGCTACTATAGACTTCACCAAAGTACACGTTTCTGGCTTGGAAACTCGTTTCTGAGTGCTTCTGGACAAAAGTAACAGCCTAAGTGACAACATGCTGTCAAAATGCTTTTCGGGCCCTGAAAACACTAAAAGTGACATGTTGCTGTTTTCTGACCAACTAGTGATGAAAACCAGAAGAAACTGCCTTGCTACTATAGACTTCACCAAAGTACACGTTTCTGGCTTGGAAACTCGTTTCTGAGTGCTTCTGGACAAAAGTAACAGCCTAAGTGACAACATTCTGTCAAAATGCTTTTTGGGCCCTGAAAACACTAAAAGTGACATGATGCTGTTTTCTGGCCAACTAGTGATGGAAACCAGAGGAAACTGCCTTGCTACTGAAGAAGTCACCAAACCACATGTTTCTGGCTGGGAAATCTCAAAATGCTTTTCAGGGCCTGAAAACACTAAAAGTGACATGTTGCTGTTTTCTGACCAACTAGTGATGAAAACCAGAAGAAACTGCCTTGCTACTATAGACTTCACCAAAGTACATGTTTCTGGCTTGGAAACTCGTTTCTGAGTGCTTCTGGACAAAAGTAACAGCCTAAGTGACAACATGCTGTCAAAATGCTTTTCGGGCCCTGAAAACACTAAAAGTGACATGTTGCTGTTTTCTGACCAACTAGTGATGAAAACCAGAAGAAACTGCCTTGCTACTATAGACTTCACCAAAGTACACGTTTCTGGCTTTGAAACTCGTTTCTGAGTGCTTCTGGACAAAAGTAACAGCCTAAGTGACAAAATGCTGTCAAAATGCTTTTCGGGCCCTGAAAACACTAAAAGTGACATGTTGCTGATTTCTGACCAACTAGTGATGAAAACCAGAAGAAACTGCCTTGCTACTATAGACTTCACCAAAGTACACGTTTCTGGCTTGGAAACTCGTTTCTGAGTGCTTCTGGACAAAAGTAACAGCCTAAGTGACAACATGCTGTCAAAATGCTTTTCGGGCCCTGAAAACACTAAAAGTGACATGATGCTGTTTTCTGACCAACTAGTGATGGAAACCAGAAGAAACTGCCTTGCTACTATAGAATTCACCAAACCACATGTTTCTGGCTTGGAAATCTCAAAATGCTTTTCGGGGCCTGAAAACACTAAAAGTGACATGATGCTGTTTTCTGACCAACTAGTGATGGAAACCACAGGAAACTGCCTTGCTACTATAGACTTCACCAAAGTACATGTTTCTGGCTTGGAAACTCGTTTCTGAGTGCTTCTGGACAAAAGTACAGCCTAAGTGACAACATGCTGTCAAAATGCTTTTCGGGCCCTGAAAACACTAAAAGTGACATGTTGCTGTTTTCTGACCAACTAGTGATGAAAACCAGAAGAAACTGCCTTGCTACTGAAGAAGTCACCAAACCACATGTTTCTGGCTTGGAAATCTCAAAATGCTTCTCGGGGCCTGAAAACACTAAAAGTGACATGTTGCTGTTTTCTGACCAACTAGTGATGGAAACCAGAAGAAACTGCTCTTGCTACTGAAGAAGTCACCAAACCACATGTTTCTGGCTTGGAAATCTCAAAATGCTTTTCGGGGCCTGAAAACACTAAAAGTGACATGATGCTGTTTTCTGACCAACTAGTGATGAAAACCAGAAGAAACTGCCTTGCTACTATAGACTTCACCAAAGTACACGTTTCTGGCTTGGAAACTCGTTTCTGAGTGCTTCTGGACAAAAGTAACAGCCTAAGTGACAACATGCTGTCAAAATGCTTTTTGGGCCCTGAAAACACTAAAAGTGACATGATGCTGTTTTCTGGCCAACTAGTGATGGAAACCAGAGGAAACTGCCTTGCTACTGAAGAAGTCACCAAACCACATGTTTCTGGCTGGGAAATCTCAAAATGCTTTTCGGGCCCTGAAAACACTAAAAGTGAAATGTTGCTGTTTTCTGACCAACTAGTGATGGAAACCAGAAGAAACTGCCTTGCTACTATAGACTTCACCAAAGTACACGTTTCTGGCTTGGAAACTCGTTTCTGAGTGCTTCTGGACAAAAGTAACAGCCTAAGTGACAACATGCTGTCAAAATGCTTTTCGGGCCCTGAAAACACTAAAAGTGACATGTTGCTGTTTTCTGACCAACTAGTGATGAAAACCAGAAGAAACTGCCTTGCTACTATAGACTTCACCAAAGTACACGTTTCTGGCTTGGAAACTCGTTTCTGAGTGCTTCTGGACAAAAGTAACAGCCTAAGTGACAACATTCTGTCAAAATGCTTTTGGGCCCTGAAAACACTAAAAGTGACATGATGCTGTTTTCTGGCCAACTAGTGATGGAAACCAGAGGAAACTGCCTTGCTACTGAAGAAGTCACCAAACCACATGTTTCTGGCTGGGAAATCTCAAAATGCTTTTCAGGGCCTGAAAACACTAAAAGTGACATGTTGCTGTTTTCTGACCAACTAGTGATGAAAACCAGAAGAAACTGCCTTGCTACTATAGACTTCACCAAAGTACATGTTTCTGGCTTGGAAACTCGTTTCTGAGTGCTTCTGGACAAAAGTAACAGCCTAAGTGACAACATGCTGTCAAAATGCTTTTCGGGCCCTGAAACACTAAAAGTGACATGTTGCTGTTTTCTGACCAACTAGTGATGAAAACCAGAAGAAACTGCCTTGCTACTATAGACTTCACCAAAGTACACGTTTCTGGCTTTGAAACTCGTTTCTGAGTGCTTCTGGACAAAAGTAACAGCCTAAGTGACAAAATGCTGTCAAAATGCTTTTCGGGCCCTGAAAACACTAAAAGTGACATGTTGCTGATTTCTGACCAACTAGTGATGAAAACCAGAAGAAACTGCCTTGCTACTATAGACTTCACCAAAGTACACACGTTTCTGGCTTGGAAACTCGTTTCTGAGTGCTTCTGGACAAAAGTAACAGCCTAAGTGACAACATGCTGTCAAAATGCTTTTCGGGCCCTGAAAACACTAAAAGTGACATGATGCTGTTTTCTGACCAACTAGTGATGAAAACCAGAAGAAACTGCCTTGCTACTATAGACTTCACCAAAGTACATGTTTCTGGCTTGGAAACTCGTTTCTGAGTGCTTCTGGACAAAAGTAACAGCCTAAGTGACAACATGCTGTCAAAATGCTTTTCGGGCCCTGAAAACACTAAAAGTGACATGTTGCTGTTTTCTGACCAACTAGTGATGAAAACCAGAAGAAACTGCCTTGCTACTATAGACTTCACCAAAGTACACGTTTCTGGCTTGGAAACTCGTTTCTGAGTGCTTCTGGACAAAAGTAACAGCCTAAGTGACAAAATGCTGTCAAAATGCTTTTCGGGCCCTGAAAACACTAAAAGTGACATGTTGCTGTTTTCTGACCAACTAGTGATGAAAACCAGAAGAAACTGCCTTGCTACTATAGACTTCACCCAAAGTACACGTTTCTGGCTTGGAAACTCGTTTCTGAGTGCTTCTGGACAAAAGTAACAGCCTAAGTGACAACATGCTGTCAAAATGCTTTTCGGGCCCTGAAAACACTAAAAGTGACATGTTGCTGTTTTCTGACCAACTAGTGATGGAAACCAGAAGAAACTGCCTTGCTACTATAGACTTCACCAAAGTACACGTTTCTGGCTTGGAAACTCGTTTCTGAGTGCTTCTGGACAAAAGTAACAGCCTAAGTGACAACATGCTGTCAAAATGCTTTTCGGGCCCTGAAAACACTAAAAGTGACATGTTGCTGTTTTCTGACCAACTAGTGATGAAAACCAGAAGAAACTGCCTTGCTACTATAGACTTCACCAAAGTACACGTTTCTGGCTTGGAAACTCGTTTCTGAGTGCTTCTGGACAAAAGTAACAGCCTAAGTGACAACATGCTGTCAAAATGCTTTTTGGGCCCTGAAAACACTAAAAGTGACATGATGCTGTTTTCTGGCCAACTAGTGATGGAAACCAGAGGAAACTGCCTTGCTACTGCAGAAGTCACCAAACCACATGTTTCTGGCTGGGAAATCTCAAAATGCTTTTCAGGGCCTGAAAACACTAAAAGTGACATGTTGCTGTTTTCTGACCAACTAGTGATGAAAACCAGAAGAAACTGCCTTGCTACTATAGACTTCACCAAAGTACACGTTTCTGGCTTGGAAACTCGTTTCTGAGTGCTTCTGGACAAAAGTAACAGCCTAAGTGACAACATGCTGTCAAAATGCTTTTCGGGCCCTGAAAACACTAAAAGTGAAATGTTGCTGTTTTCTGACCAACTAGTGATGAAAACCAGAAGAAACTGCCTTGCTACTATAGACTTCACCAAAGTACACGTTTCTGGCTTGGAAACTCGTTTCTGAGTGCTTCTGGACAAAAGTAACAGCCTAAGTGACAAAATCCTGTCAAAATGCTTTTCGGGCCCTGAAAACACTAAAAGTGACATGTTGCTGTTTTCTGACCAACTAGTGATGAAAACCAGAAGAAACTGCCTTGCTACTATAGACTTCACCAAAGTACACGTTTCTGGCTTTGAAACTTGTTTCTGAGTGCTTCTGGACAAAAGTAACAGCCTAAGTGACAAAATGCTATCAAAATGCTTTTCGGGCCCTGAAAACACTAAAAGTGACATGTTGCTGATTTCTGACCAACTAGTGATGAAAACCAGAAGAAACTGCCTTGCTACTATAGACTTCACCAAAGTACACGTTTCTGGCTTGGAAACTCGTTTCTGAGTGCTTCTGGACAAAAGTAACAGTCTAAGTGACAACATGCTGTCAAAATGCTTTTTGGGCCCTGAAAACACTAAAAGTGACATGATGCAGTTTTCTGGCCAACTAGTGATGGAAACCAGAGGAAACTGCCTTGCTACTGAAGAAGTCACCAAACCACATGTTTCTGGCTTGGAAATCTCAAAATGCTTTTCGGGGCCTGAAAACACTAAAAGTGACATGATGCTGTTTTCTGACCAACTAGTGATGGAAACCAGAAGAAACTGCCTTGCTACTATAGAATTCACCAAACCACATGTTTCTGGCTTGGAAATCTCAAAATGCTTTTCGGGGCCTGAAAACACTAAAAGTGACATGATGCTGTTTTCTGACCAACTAGTGATGGAAACCACAGGAAACTGCCTTGCTACTATAGACTTCACCAAAGTACATGTTTCTGGCTTGGAAACTCGTTTCTGAGTGCTTCTGGACAAAAGTAACAGCGTAAGTGACAACATGCTGTCAAAATGCTTTTCGGGCCCTGAAAACACTAAAAGTGACATGTTGCTGTTTTCTGACCAACTAGTGATGAAAACGAGAAGAAACTGCCTTGCTACTGAAGAAGTCACCAAACCACATGTTTCTGGCTTGGAAATCTCAAAATGCTTCTCGGGGCCTGAAAACACTAAAAGTGACATGATGCTGTTTTCTGACCAACTAGTGATGAAAACCAGAAGAAACTGCCTTGCTACTATAGACTTCACCAAAGTACACGTTTCTGGCTTGGAAACTCGTTTCTGAGTGCTTCTGGACAAAAGTAACAGCCTAAGTGACAACATGCTGTCAAAATGCTTTTTGGGCCCTGAAAACACTAAAAGTGACATGATGCTGTTTTCTGGCCAACTAGTGATGGAAACCAGAGGAAACTGCCTTGCTACTGAAGAAGTCACCAAACCACATGTTTCTGGCTGGGAAATCTCAAAATGCTTTTCAGGGCCTGAAAACACTAAAAGTGACATGTTGCTGTTTTCTGACCAACTAGTGATGAAAACCAGAAGAAACTGCCTTGCTACTATAGACTTCAACAAAGTACACGTTTCTGGCTTGGAAACTCGTTTCTGAGTGCTTCTGGACAAAAGTAACAGCCTAAGTGACAAAATGCTGTCAAAATGCTTTTCGGGCCCTGAAAACACTAAAAGTGACATGTTGCTGTTTTCTGACCAACTAGTGATGAAAACCAGAAGAAACTGCCTTGCTACTATAGACTTCACCAAAGTACATGTTTCTGGCTTGGAAACTCGTTTCTGAGTGCTTCTGGACAAAAGTAACAGCCTAAGTGACAACATGCTGTCAAAATGCTTTTCGGGCCCTGAAAACACTAAAAGTGACATGTTGCTGTTTTCTGACCAACTAGTGATGAAAACCAGAAGAAACTGCCTTGCTACTATAGACTTCACCAAAGTACATGTTTCTGGCTTGGAAACTCGTTTCTGAGTGCTTCTGGACAAAAGTAACAGCCTAAGTGACAACATGCTGTCAAAATGCTTTTCGGGCCCTGAAAACACTAAAAGTGACATGTTGCTGTTTTCTGACCAACTAGTGATGAAAACCAGAAGAAACTGCCTTGCTACTATAGACTTCACCAAAGTACACGTTTCTGGCTTGGAAACTCGTTTCTGAGTGCTTCTGGACAAAAGTAACAGCCTAAGTGACAAAATGCTGTCAAAATGCTTTTCGGGCCCTGAAAAACACTAAAAGTGACATGTTGCTGTTTTCTGACCAACTAGTGATGAAAACCAGAAGAAACTGCCTTGCTACTATAGACTTCACCAAAGTACACGTTTCTGGCTTGGAAACTCGTTTCTGAGTGCTTCTGGACAAAAGTAACAGCCTAAGTGACAACATGCTGTCAAAATGCTTTTCGGGCCCTGAAAACACTAAAAGTGACATGTTGCTGTTTTCTGACCAACTAGTGATGGAAACCAGAAGAAACTGCCTTGCTACTATAGACTTCACCAAAGTACACGTTTCTGGCTTGGAAACTCGTTTCTGAGTGCTTCTGGACAAAAGTAACAGCCTAAGTGACAACATGCTGTCAAAATGCTTTTCGGGCCCTGAAAACACTAAAAGTGACATGTTGCTGTTTTCTGACCAACTAGTGATGAAAACCAGAAGAAACTGCCTTGCTACTATAGACTTCACCAAAGTACACGTTTCTGGCTTGGAAACTCGTTTCTGAGTGCTTCTGGACAAAAGTAACAGCCTAAGTGACAACATGCTGTCAAAATGCTTTTCGGGCCCTGAAAACACTAAAAGTGACATGTTGCTGTTTTCTGACCAACTAGTGATGAAAACCAGAAGAAACTGCCTTGCTACTATAGACTTCACCAAAGTACACGTTTCTGGCTTTGAAACTCGTTTCTGAGTGCTTCTGGACAAAAGTAACAGCCTAAGTGACAAAATGCTGTCAAAATGCTTTTCGGGCCCTGAAAACACTAAAAGTGACATGTTGCTGTTTTCTGACCAACTAGTGATGAAAACCAGAAGAAACTGCCTTGCTACTATAGACTTCACCAAAGTACACGTTTCTGGCTTGGAAACTCGTTTCTGAGTGCTTCTGGACAAAAGTAACAGCCTAAGTGACAAAATCCTGTCAAAATGCTTTTCGGGCCCTGAAAACACTAAAAGTGACATGTTGCTGTTTTCTGACCAACTAGTGATGAAAACCAGAAGAAACTGCCTTGCTACTATAGACTTCACCAAAGTACACGTTTCTGGCTTTGAAACTCGTTTCTGAGTGCTTCTGGACAAAAGTAACAGCCTAAGTGACAAAATGCTGTCAAAATGCTTTTCGGGCCCTGAAAACACTAAAACTGACATGTTGCTGATTTCTGACCAACTAGTGATGAAAACCAGAAGAAACTGCCTTGCTACTATAGACTTCACCAAAGTACACGTTTCTGGCTTGGAAACTCGTTTCTGAGTGCTTCTGGACAAAAGTAACAGTCTAAGTGACAACATGCTGTCAAAATGCTTTTTGGGCCCTGAAAACACTAAAAGTGACATGATGCAGTTTTCTGGCCAACTAGTGATGGAAACCAGAGGAAACTGCCTTGCTACTGAAGAAGTCACCAAACCACATGTTTCTGGCTTGGAAATCTCAAAATGCTTTTCGGGGCCTGAAAACACTAAAAGTGACATGATGCTGTTTTCTGACCAACTAGTGATGGAAACCAGAAGAAACTGCCTTGCTACTATAGAATTCACCAAACCACATGTTTCTGGCTTGGAAATCTCAAAATGCTTTTCGGGGCCTGAAAACACTAAAAGTGACATGATGCTGTTTTCTGACCAACTAGTGATGGAAACCACAGGAAACTGCCTTGCTACTATAGACTTCACCAAAGTACATGTTTCTGGCTTGGAAACTCGTTTCTGAGTGCTTCTGGACAAAAGTAACAGCCTAAGTGACAACATGCTGTCAAAATGCTTTTCGGGCCCTGAAAACACTAAAAGTGACATGTTGCTGTTTTCTGACCAACTAGTGATGAAAACCAGAAGAAACTGCCTTGCTACTGAAGAAGTCACCAAACCACATGTTTCTGGCTTGGAAATCTCAAAATGCTTCTCGGGGCCTGAAAACACTAAAAGTGACATGTTGCTGTTTTCTGACCAACTAGTGATGGAAACCAGAAGAAACTGCCTTGCTACTATAGACTTCACCAAAGTACACGTTTCTGGCTTGGAAACTCGTTTCTGAGTGCTTCTGGACAAAAGTAACAGCCTAAGTGACAACATGCTGTCAAAATGCTTTTCGGGCCCTGAAAACACTAAAAGTGACATGTTGCTGTTTTCTGACCAACTAGTGATGAAAACCAGAAGAAACTGCCTTGCTACTATAGACCTTCACCAAAGTACACGTTTCTGGCTTGGAAACTCGTTTCTGAGTGCTTCTGGACAAAAGTAACAGCCTAAGTGACAACATGCTGTCAAAATGCTTTTTGGGCCCTGAAAACACTAAAAGTGACATGATGCTGTTTTCTGGCCAACTAGTGATGGAAACCAGAGGAAACTGCCCTGCTACTGAAGAAGTCACCAAACCACATGTTTCTGGCTTGGGAATCTCAAAATGCTTTTCGGGGCCTGAAAACACTAAAAGTGACATGATGCTGTTTTCTGACCAACTAGTGATGAAAACCAGAAGAAACTGCCTTGCTACTATAGACTTCACCAAAGTACACGTTTCTGGCTTGGAAACTCGTTTCTGAGTGCTTCTGGACAAAAGTAACAGCCTAAGTGACAACATGCTGTCAAAATGCTTTTCGGGCCCTGAAAACACTAAAAGTGAAATGTTGCTGTTTTCTGACCAACTAGTGATGAAAACCAGAAGAAACTGCCTTGCTACTATAGACTTCACCAAAGTACACGTTTCTGGCTTGGAAACTCGTTTCTGAGTGCTTCTGGACAAAAGTAACAGCCTAAGTGACAACTTGCTGTCAAAATGCTTTTCGGGCCCTGAAAACACTAAAAGTGACATGTTGCTGTTTTCTGACCAACTAGTGATGAAAACCAGAAGAAACTGCCTTGCTACTATAGACTTCACCAAAGTACACGTTTCTGGCTTGGAAACTCGTTTCTGAGTGCTTCTGGACAAAAGTAACAGCCTAAGTGACAAAATCCTGTCAAAATGCTTTTCGGGCCCTGAAAACACTAAAAGTGACATGTTGCTGTTTTCTGACCAACTAGTGATGAAAACCAGAAGAAACTGCCTTGCTACTATAGACTTCACCAAAGTACACGTTTCTGGCTTTGAAACTCGTTTCTGAGTGCTTCTGGACAAAAGTAACAGCCTAAGTGACAAAATGCTGTCAAAATGCTTTTCGGGCCCTGAAAACACTAAAAGTGACATGTTGCTGTTTTCTGACCAACTAGTGATGAAAACCAGAAGAAACTGCCTTGCTACTATAGACTTCACCAAAGTACACGTTTCTGGCTTGGAAACTCGTTTCTGAGTGCTTCTGGACAAAAGTAACAGCCTAAGTGACAACATGCTGTCAAAATGCTTTTTGGGCCCTGAAAACACTAAAAGTGACATGATGCTGTTTTCTGGCCAACTAGTGATGGAAACCAGAGGAAACTGCCTTGCTACTGAAGAAGTCACCAAACCACATGTTTCTGGCTTGGGAATCTCAAAAATGCTTTTCGGGGCCTGAAAACACTAAAAGTGACATGATGCTGTTTTCTGACCAACTAGTGATGAAAACCAGAAGAAACTGCCTTGCTACTATAGACTTCACCAAAGTACACGTTTCTGGCTTGGAAACTCGTTTCTGAGTGCTTCTGGACAAAAGTAACAGCCTAAGTGACAACATGCTGTCAAAATGCTTTTCGGGCCCTGAAAACACTAAAAGTGAAATGTTGCTGTTTTCTGACCAACTAGTGATGAAAACCAGAAGAAACTGCCTTGCTACTATAGACTTCACCAAAGTACACGTTTCTGGCTTGGAAACTCGTTTCTGAGTGCTTCTGGACAAAAGTAACAGCCTAAGTGACAAAATCCTGTCAAAATGCTTTTCGGGCCCTGAAAACACTAAAAGTGACATGTTGCTGTTTTCTGACCAACTAGTGATGAAAACCAGAAGAAACTGCCTTGCTACTATAGACTTCACCAAAGTACACGTTTCTGGCTTTGAAACTCGTTTCTGAGTGCTTCTGGACAAAAGTAACAGCCTAAGTGACAAAATGCTGTCAAAATGCTTTTCGGGCCCTGAAAACACTAAAAGTGACATGTTGCTGATTTCTGACCAACTAGTGATGAAAACCAGAAGAAACTGCCTTGCTACTATAGACTTCACCAAAGTACACGTTTCTGGCTTGGAAACTCGTTTCTGAGTGCTTCTGGACAAAAGTAACAGTCTAAGTGACAACATGCTGTCAAAATGCTTTTTGGGCCCTGAAAACACTAAAAGTGACATGATGCAGTTTTCTGGCCAACTAGTGATGGAAACCAGAGGAAACTGCCTTGCTACTGAAGAAGTCACCAAACCACATGTTTCTGGCTTGGAAATCTCAAAATGCTTTTCGGGGCCTGAAAACACTAAAAGTGACATGATGCTGTTTTCTGACCAACTAGTGATGGAAACCAGAAGAAACTGCCTTGCTACTATAGAATTCACCAAACCACATGTTTCTGGCTTGGAAATCTCAAAATGCTTTTCGGGGCCTGAAAACACTAAAAGTGACATGATGCTGTTTTCTGACCAACTAGTGATGGAAACCACAGGAAACTGCCTTGCTACTATAGACTTCACCAAAGTACATGTTTCTGGCTTGGAAACTCGTTTCTGAGTGCTTCTGGACAAAAGTAACAGCCTAAGTGACAACATGCTGTCAAAATGCTTTTCGGGGCCCTGAAAACACTAAAAGTGACATGTTGCTGTTTTCTGACCAACTAGTGATGAAAACCAGAAGAAACTGCCTTGCTACTGAAGAAGTCACCAAACCACATGTTTCTGGCTTGGAAATCTCAAAATGCTTCTCGGGGCCTGAAAACACTAAAAGTGACATGATGCTGTTTTCTGACCAACTAGTGATGAAAACCAGAAGAAACTGCCTTGCTACTATAGACTTCACCAAAGTACACGTTTCTGGCTTGGAAACTCGTTTCTGAGTGCTTCTGGACAAAAGTAACAGCCTAAGTGACAACATGCTGTCAAAATGCTTTTTGGGCCCTGAAAACACTAAAAGTGACATGATGCTGTTTTCTGGCCAACTAGTGATGGAAACCAGAGGAAACTGCCTTGCTACTGAAGAAGTCACCAAACCACATGTTTCTGGCTGGGAAATCTCAAAATGCTTTTCAGGGCCTGAAAACACTAAAAGTGACATGTTGCTGTTTTCTGACAAACTAGTGATGAAAACCAGAAGAAACTGCCTTGCTACTATAGACTTCAACAAAGTACACGTTTCTGGCTTGGAAACTCGTTTCTGAGTGCTTCTGGACAAAAGTAACAGCCTAAGTGACAAAATGCTGTCAAAATGCTTTTCGGGCCCTGAAAACACTAAAAGTGACATGTTGCTGTTTTCTGACCAACTAGTGATGAAAACCAGAAGAAACTGCCTTGCTACTATAGACTTCACCAAAGTACATGATTCTGGCTTGGAAACTCGTTTCTGAGTGCTTCTGGACAAAAGTAACAGCCTAAGTGACAACATGCTGTCAAAATGCTTTTCGGGCCCCTGAAAACACTAAAAGTGACATGTTGCTGTTTTCTGACCAACTAGTGATGAAAACCAGAAGAAACTGCCTTGCTACTATAGACTTCACCAAAGTACATGTTTCTGGCTTGGAAACTCGTTTCTGAGTGCTTCTGGACAAAAGTAACAGCCTAAGTGACAACATGCTGTCAAAATGCTTTTCGGGCCCTGAAAACACTAAAAGTGACATGTTGCTGTTTTCTGACCAACTAGTGATGAAAACCAGAAGAAACTGCCTTGCTACTATAGACTTCACCAAAGTACACGTTTCTGGCTTGGAAACTCGTTTCTGAGTGCTTCTGGACAAAAGTAACAGCCTAAGTGACAAAATGCTGTCAAAATGCTTTTCGGGCCCTGAAAACACTAAAAGTGACATGTTGCTGTTTTCTGACCAAACTAGTGATGAAAACCAGAAGAAACTGCCTTGCTACTATAGACTTCACCAAAGTACACGTTTCTGGCTTGGAAACTCGTTTCTGAGTGCTTCTGGACAAAAGTAACAGCCTAAGTGACAACATGCTGTCAAAATGCTTTTCGGGCCCTGAAAACACTAAAAGTGACATGTTGCTGTTTTCTGACCAACTAGTGATGGAAACCAGAAGAAACTGCCTTGCTACTATAGACTTCACCAAAGTACACGTTTCTGGCTTGGAAACTCGTTTCTGAGTGCTTCTGGACAAAAGTAACAGCCTAAGTGACAACATGCTGTCAAAATGCTTTTCGGGCCCTGAAAACACTAAAAGTGACATGTTGCTGTTTTCTGACCAACTAGTGATGAAAACCAGAAGAAACTGCCTTGCTACTATAGACTTCACCAAAGTACACGTTTCTGGCTTGGAAACTCGTTTCTGAGTGCTTCTGGACAAAAGTAACAGCCTAATAGTGACAACATGCTGTCAAAATGCTTTTTGGGCCCTGAAAACACTAAAAGTGACATGTTGCTGTTTTCTGGCCAACTAGTGATGGAAACCAGAGGAAACTGCCTTGCTACTGAAGAAGTCACCAAACCACATGTTTCTGGCTTGGGAATCTCAAAATGCTTTTCGGGGCCTGAAAACACTAAAAGTGACATGATGCTGTTTTCTGACCAACTAGTGATGAAAACCAGAAGAAACTGCCTTGCTACTATAGACTTCACCAAAGTACACGTTTCTGGCTTGGAAACTCGTTTCTGAGTGCTTCTGGACAAAAGTAACAGCCTAAGTGACAACATGCTGTCAAAATGCTTTTCGGGCCCTGAAAACACTAAAAGTGAAATGTTGCTGTTTTCTGACCAACTAGTGATGAAAACCAGAAGAAACTGCCTTGCTACTATAGACTTCACCAAAGTACACGTTTCTGGCTTGGAAACTCGTTTCTGAGTGCTTCTGGACAAAAGTAACAGCCTAAGTGACAAAATCCTGTCAAAATGCTTTTCGGGCCCTGAAAACACTAAAAGTGACATGTTGCTGTTTTCTGACCAACTAGTGATGAAAACCAGAAGAAACTGCCTTGCATAGACTTCACCAAAGTACACGTTTCTGGCTTTGAAACTCGTTTCCTGAGTGCTTCTGGACAAAAGTAACAGCCTAAGTGACAAAATGCTGTCAAAATGCTTTTCAGGGCCCTGAAAACACTAAAAGTGACATGTTGCTGTTTTCTGACCAACTAGTGATGAAAACCAGAAGAAACTGCCTTGCTACTATAGACTTCACCAAAGTACACGTTTCTGGCCTTGGAAACTCGTTTCTGAGTGCTTCTGGACAAAAGTAACAGCCTAAGTGACAACATGCTGTCTAAATGCTTTTTGGGCCCTGAAAACACTAAAAGTGACATGATGCTGTTTTCTGGCCAACTAGTGATGGAAACCAGAGGAAACTGCCTTGCTACTGAAGAAGTCACCAAACCACATGTTTCTGGCTTGGGAATCTCAAAATGCTTTTCGGGGCCTGAAAACACTAAAAGTGACATGATGCTGTTTTCTGACCAACTAGTGATGAAAACCAGAAGAAACTGCCTTGCTACTATAGACTTCACCAAAGTACACGTTTCTGGCTTGGAAACTCGTTTCTGAGTGCTTCTGGACAAAAGTAACAGCCTAAGTGACAACATGCTGTCAAAATGCTTTTCGGGCCCTGAAAACACTAAAAGTGAAATGTTGCTGTTTTCTGACCAACTAGTGATGAAAACCAGAAGAAACTGCCTTGCTACTATAGACTTCACCAAAGTACACGTTTCTGGCTTTGAAACTCGTTTCTGAGTGCTTCTGGACAAAAGTAACAGCCTAAGTGACAAAATGCTGTCAAAATGCTTTTCGGGCCCTGAAAAACACTAAAAGTGACATGTTGCTGTTTTCTGACCAACTAGTGATTGAAAACCAGAAGAAACTGCCTTGCTACTATAGACTTCACCAAAGTACACGTTTCTGGCTTGGAAACTCGTTTCTGAGTGCTTCTGGACAAAAGTAACAGCCTAAGTGACAACATGCTGTCAAAATGCTTTTTGGGCCCTGAAAACACTAAAAGTGACATGATGCTGTTTTCTGGCCAACTAGTGATGGAAACCAGAGGAAACTGCCTTGCTACTGAAGAAGTCACCAAACCACATGTTTCTGGCTTGGGAATCTCAAAATGCTTTTCGGGGCCTGAAAACACTAAAAGTGACATGATGCTGTTTTCTGACCAACTAGTGATGAAAACCAGAAGAAACTGCCTTGCTACTATAGACTTCACCAAAGTACACGTTTCTGGCTTGGAAACTCGTTTTCTGAGTGCTTCTGGACAAAAGTAACAGCCTAAGTGACAACATGCTGTCAAAATGCTTTTCGGGCCCTGAAAACACTAAAAGTGAAATGTTGCTGTTTTCTGACCAACTAGTGATGAAAACCAGAAGAAACTGCCTTGCTACTATAGACTTCACCAAAGTACAACGTTTCTGGCTTGGAAACTCGTTTCTGAGTGCTTCTGGACAAAAGTAACAGCCTAAGTGACAAAATCCTGTCAAAATGCTTTTCGGGCCCTGAAAACACTAAAAGTGACATGTTGCTGTTTTCTGACCAACTAGTGATGAAAACCAGAAGAAACTGCCTTGCTACTATAGACTTCACCAAAGTACACGTTTCTGCTTTGAAACTCGTTTCTGAGTGCTTCTGGACAAAAGTAACAGCCTAAGTGACAAAATGCTGTCAAAATGCTTTTCGGGCCCTGAAAACACTAAAAGTGACATGTTGCTGATTTCTGACCAACTAGTGATGAAAACCAGAAGAAACTGCCTTGCTACTATAGACTTCACCAAAGTACACGTTTCTGGCTTGGAAACTCGTTTCTGAGTGCTTCTGGACAAAAGTAACAGTCTAAGTGACAACATGCTGTCAAAAATGCTTTTTGGGCCCTGAAAACACTAAAAGTGACATGATGCAGTTTTCTGGCCAACTAGTGATGGAAACCAGAGGAAACTGCCTTGCTACTGAAGAAGTCACCAAACCACATGTTTCTGGCTTGGAAATCTCAAAATGCTTTTCGGGGCCTGAAAACACTAAAAGTGACATGATGCTGTTTTCTGACCAACTAGTGATGGAAACCAGAAGAAACTGCCTTGCTACTATAGAATTCACCAAACCACATGTTTCTGGCTTGGAAATCTCAAATGCTTTTCGGGGCCTGAAAACACTAAAAGTGACATGATGCTGTTTTCTGACCAACTAGTGATGGAAACCACAGGAAACTGCCTTGCTACTATAGACTTCACCAAAGTACATGTTTCTGCTTGGAAACTCGTTTCTGAGTGCTTCTGGACAAAAGTAACAGCCTAAGTGACAACATGCTGTCAAAATGCTTTTCGGGCCCTGAAAACACTAAAAGTGACATGTTGCTGTTTTTCTGACCAACTAGTGATGAAAACCAGAAGAAACTGCCTTGCTACTGAAGAAGTCACCAAACCACATGTTTCTGGCTTGGAAATCTCAAAATGCTTCTCGGGGCCTGAAAACACTAAAAGTGACATGATGCTGTTTTCTGACCAACTAGTGATGAAAACCAGAAGAAACTGCCTTGCTACTATAGACTTCACCAAAGTACACGTTTCTGGCTTGGAAACTCGTTTCTGAGTGCTTCTGGACAAAAGTAACAGCCTAAGTGACAACATGCTGTCAAAATGCTTTTTGGGCCCTGAAAACACTAAAAGTGACATGATGCTGTTTTCTGGCCAACTAGTGATGGAAACCAGAGGAAACTGCCTTGCTACTGAAGAAGTCACCAAACCACATGTTTCTGGCTGGGAAATCTCAAAATGCTTTTCAGGGCCTGAAAACACTAAAAGTGACATGTTGCTGTTTTCTGACAAACTAGTGATGAAAACCAGAAGAAACTGCCTTGCTACTATAGACTTCAACAAAGTACACGTTTCTGGCTTGGAAACTCGTTTCTGAGTGCTTCTGGACAAAAGTAACAGCCTAAGTGACAAAATGCTGTCAAAATGCTTTTCGGGCCCTGAAAACACTAAAAGTGACATGTTGCTGTTTTCTGACCAACTAGTGATGAAAACCAGAAGAAACTGCCTTGCTACTATAGACTTCACCAAAGTACATGATTCTGGCTTGGAAACTCGTTTCTGAGTGCTTCTGGACAAAAGTAACAGCCTAAGTGACAACATGCTGTCAAAATGCTTTTCGGGCCCTGAAAACACTAAAAGTGACATGTTGCTGTTTTCTGACCAACTAGTGATGAAAACCAGAAGAAACTGCCTTGCTACTATAGACTTCACCAAAGTACATGTTTCTGGCTTGGAAACTCGTTTCTGAGTGCTTCTGGACAAAAGTAACAGCCTAAGTGACCAACATGCTGTCAAAATGCTTTTCGGGCCCTGAAAACACTAAAAGTGACATGTTGCTGTTTTTCTGACCAACTAGTGATGAAAACCAGAAGAAACTGCCTTGCTACTATAGACTTCACCAAAGTACACGTTTCTGGCTTGGAAACTCGTTTCTGAGTGCTTCTGGACAAAAGTAACAGCCTAAGTGACAAAATGCTGTCAAAATGCTTTTCGGGCCCTGAAAACACTAAAAGTGACATGTTGCTGTTTTCTGACCAACTAGTGATGAAAACCAGAAGAAACTGCCTTGCTACTATAGACTTCACCAAAGTACACGTTTCTGGCTTGGAAACTCGTTTCTGAGTGCTTCTGGACAAAAGTAACAGCCTAAGTGACAACATGCTGTCAAAATGCTTTTCGGGCCCTGAAAACACTAAAAGTGACATGTTGCTGTTTTCTGACCAACTAGTGATGGAAACCAGAAGAAAACTGCCTTGCTACTATAGACTTCACCAAAGTACACGTTTCTGGCTTGGAAACTCGTTTCTGAGTGCTTCTGGACAAAAGTAACAGCCTAAGTGACAACATGCTGTCAAAATGCTTTTCGGGCCCTGAAAACACTAAAAGTGACATGTTGCTGTTTTCTGACCAACTAGTGATGAAAACCAGAAGAAACTGCCTTGCTACTATAGACTTCACCAAAGTACACGTTTCTGGCTTGGAAACTCGTTTCTGAGTGCTTCTGGACAAAGTAACAGCCTAAGTGACAACATGCTGTCAAATGCTTTTTGGCCCTGAAAACACTAAAAGTGACATGATGCTGTTTTCTGGCCAACTAGTGATGGAAACCAGAGGAAAACTGCCCTGCTACTGAAGAAGTCACCAAACCACATGTTTCTGGCTTGGGAATCTCAAAATGCTTTTCGGGGCCCTGAAAACACTAAAAGTGACATGATGCTGTTTTCTGACCACTAGTGATGAAAACCAGAAGAAACTGCCTTGCTACTATAGACTTCACCAAAGTACACGTTTCTGGCTTGGAAACTCGTTTCTGAGTGCTTCTGGACAAAAGTAACAGCCTAAGTGACAAACATGCTGTCAAAATGCTTTTCGGGCCTGAAAACACTAAAAGTGAAATGTTGCTGTTTTCTGACCAACTAGTGATGAAAACCAGAAGAAACTGCCTTGCTACTATAGACTTCACCAAAGTACACGTTTCTGGCTTGGAAACTCGTTTCTGAGTGCTTCTGGACAAAAGTAACAGCCTAAGTGGACAAAATGCTGTCAAAATGCTTTTCGGGCCCTGAAAACACTAAAAGTGACATGTTGCTGTTTTCTGACCAACTAGTGATGAAAACCAGAAGAAACTGCCTTGCTACTATAGACTTCACCAAAGTACACGTTTCTGGCTTTGAAACTCGTTTCTGAGTGCTTCTGGACAAAAGTAACAGCCTAAGTGACAAAATGCTGTCAAAATGCTTTTCGGGCCCTGAAAACACTAAAAGTGACATGTTGCTGTTTTCTGACCCAACTAGTGATGAAAACCAGAAGAAACTGCCTTGCTACTATAGACTTCACCAAAGTACACGTTTCTGGCTTGGAAACTCGTTTCTGAGTGCTTCTGGACAAAAGTAACAGCCTAAGTGACAACATGCTGTCAAAATGCTTTTTGGCCCTGAAAAACACTAAAAGTGACATGTTGCTGTTTTCTGGCCAACTAGTGATGGAAACCAGAGGAAACTGCCTTGCTACTGAAGAAGTCACCAAACCACATGTTTCTGGCTTGGGAATCTCAAAATGCTTTTCGGGGCCTGAAAACACTAAAAGTGACATGATGCTGTTTTCTGACCAACTAGTGATGAAAACCAGAAGAAACTGCCTTGCTACTATAGACTTCACCAAAGTACACGTTTCTGGCTTGGAAACTCGTTTCTGAGTGCTTCTGGACAAAAGTAACAGCCTAAGTGACAACATGCTGTCAAAATGCTTTTCGGGCCCTGAAAACACTAAAAGTGAAATGTTGCTGTTTTCTGACCCAACTAGTGATGAAAACCAGAAGAAACTGCCTTGCTACTATAGACTTCACCAAAGTACACGTTTCTGGCTTGGAAACTCGTTTCTGAGTGCTTCTGGACAAAAGTAACAGCCTAAGTGACAAAATCCTGTCAAAATGCTTTTCGGGGCCCTGAAAACACTAAAAGTGACATGTTGCTGTTTTCTGACCAACTAGTGATGAAAACCAGAAGAAACTGCCTTGCTACTATAGACTTCACCAAAGTACACGTTTCTGCTTTGAAACTCGTTTCTGAGTGCTTCTGGACAAAAGTAACAGCCTAAGTGACAAAATGCTGTCAAAATGCTTTTCGGGCCCTGAAAACACTAAAAGTGACATGTTGCTGTTTTCTGACCAACTAGTGATGAAAACCAGAAGAAAACTGCCTTGCTACTATAGACTTCACCAAAGTACACGTTTCTGGCTTGGAAACTCGTTTCTGAGTGCTTCTGGACAAAAGTAACAGCCTAAGTGACAACATGCTGTCAAAATGCTTTTTGGGCCCTGAAAACACTAAAAGTGACATGATGCTGTTTTCTGGCCAACTAGTGATGGAAACCAGAGGGAAACTGCCTTGCTACTGAAGAAGTCACCAAACCACATGTTTCTGGCTTGGGAATCTCAAAATGCTTTTCGGGCCTGAAAACACTAAAAGTGACATGATGCTGTTTTCTGACCAACTAGTGATGAAAACCAGAAGAAACTGCTTGCTACTATAGACTTCACCAAAGTACACGTTTCTGGCTTGGAAACTCGTTTCTGAGTGCTTCTGGACAAAAGTAACAGCCTAAGTGACAACATGCTGTCAAAATGCTTTTCGGGCCCTGAAAACACTAAAAGTGAAATGTTGCTGTTTTCTGACCAACTAGTGATGAAAACCAGAAGAAACTGCCCTTTGCTACTATAGACTTCACAAAGTACACGTTTCTGGCTTGGAAACTCGTTTCTGAGTGCTTCTGGACAAAAGTAACAGCCTAAGTGACAAAATCCTGTCAAAATGCTTTTTCGGGCCCTGAAAACACTAAAAGTGACATGTTGCTGTTTTCTGACCAACTAGTGATGAAAACCAGAAGAAACTGCCTTGCTACTATAGACTTCACCAAAGTACACGTTTCTGGCTTTGAAACTCGTTTCTGAGTGCTTCTGGACAAAAGTAACAGCCTAAGTGACAAAATGCTGTCAAAATGCTTTTCGGGCCCTGAAAACACTAAAAGTGACATGTTGCTGTTTTCTGACCAACTAGTGATGGAAAACCAGAAGAAACTGCCTTGCTACTATAGACTTCACCAAAGTACACGTTTCTGCTTGGAAACTCGTTTCTGAGTGCTTCTGGACAAAAGTAACAGCCTAAGTGACAACATGCTGTCAAAATGCTTTTTGGGCCCTGAAAACACTAAAAGTGACATGATGCTGTTTTCTGGGCCAACTAGTGATGGAAACCAGAGGAAACTGCCTTGCCTACTGAAGAAGTCACCAAACCACATGTTACTGGCTTGGGAATCTCAAAATGCTTTTCGGGGCCTGAAAAACACTAAAAGTGACATGATGCTGTTTTCTGACCAACTAGTGATGAAAACCAGAAGAAACTGCCTTGCTACTATAGACTTCACCAAAGTACACGTTTCTGGCTTGGAAACTCGTTTCTGAGTGCTTCTGGACAAAAGTAACAGCCTAAGTGACAACATGCTGTCAAAATGCTTTTCGGGCCCTGAAAACACTAAAAGTGAAAGTTGCTGTTTCTGACCAACTAGTGATGAAAACCAGAAGAAACTGCCTTGCTACTATAGACTTCACCAAAGTACACGTTTCTGGCTTGGAAACTCGTTTCTGAGTGCTTCTGGACAAAAGTAACAGCCTAAGTGACAAAATCCTGTCAAAATGCTTTTCGGGCCCTGAAAACACTAAAAGTGTGACATGTTGCTGTATTCTGACCAACTAGTGATGAAAACCAGAAGAAACTGCCTTGCTACTATAGACTTCACCAAAGTACACGTTCTCTGGCTTTGAAACTCGTTTCTGAGTGCTTCTGGACAAAAGTAACAGCCTAAGTGACAAAATGCTGTCAAAATGCTTTTCGGGCCCTGAAAACACTAAAAGTGACATGTTGCTGATTTCTGACCAACTAGTGATGAAAACCAGAAGAAACTGCCTTGCTACTATAGACTTCACCAAAGTACACGTTTCTGGCTTGGAAACTCGTTTCTGAGTGCTTCTGGACAAAAGTAACAGTCTAAGTGACAACATGCTGTCAAAATGCTTTTTGGCCCTGAAAACACTAAAAGTGACATGATGCAGTTTTCTGGCCAACTACAGAGGAAACTGCCTTGCTACTGAAGAAGTCACCAAACCACATGTTTCTGGCTTGGAAATCTCAAAATGCTTTTCGGGGCCTGAAAACACTAAAAGTGACATGATGCTGTTTTCTGACCAACTAGTGATGGAAACCAGAAGAAACTGCCTTGCTACTATAGAATTCACCAAAACCACATGTTTCTGGCTTGGAAATCTCAAAATGCTTTTCGGGCCTGAAAACACTAAAAGTGACATGATGCTGTTTTCTGACCAACTAGTGATGGAAACCACAGAAACTGCCTTGCTACTATAGACTTCACCAAAGTACATGTTTCTGGCTTGAAACTCGTTTCTGAGTGCTTCTGGACAAAAGTAACAGCCTAAGTGACAACATGCTGTCAAAATGCTTTTCGGGCCCTGAAAACACTAAAAGTGACATGTTGCTGTTTTCTGACCAACTAGTGATGAAAACCAGAAGAAACTGCCTTGCTACTGAAGAAGTCACCAAACCACATGTTTCTGGCTGGGAAATCTCAAAATGCTTTCTCGGGGCCTGAAAACACTAACAGTGACATGATGCTGATTTCTGACCAACTAGTGATGAAAACCAGAAGAAACTGCCTTGCTACTATAGACTTCACCAAAGTACACGTTTCTGGCTTGGAAACTCGTTTCTGAGTGCTTCTGGACAAAAGTAACAGCCTAAGTGACAACATGCTGTCAAAATGCTTTTTGGGCCCTGAAAACACTAAAAGTGACATGATGCTGTTTTCTGGCCAACTAGTGATGGAAACCAGAGGAAACTGCCTTGCTACTGAAGAAGTCACCAAACCACATGTTTCTGGCTGGGAAATCTCAAAATGCTTTTCAGGGCCTGAAAACACTAAAAGTGACATGTTGCTGTTTTCTGACCAACTAGTGATGAAAACCAGAAGAAACTGCCTTGCTACTATAGACTTCACCAAAGTACACGTTTCTGGCTTGGAAACTCGTTTCTGAGTGCTTCTGGACAAAAGTAACAGCCTAAGTGACAACATGCTGTCAAAATGCTTTTCGGGCCCTGAAAACACTAAAAGTGAAATGTTGCTGTTTTCTGACCAACTAGTGATGAAAACCAGAAGAAACTGCCTTGCTACTATAGACTTCACCAAAGTACACGTTTCTGGCTTGGAAACTCGTTTCTGAGTGCTTCTGGACAAAAGTAACAGCCTAAGTGACAAAATCCTGTCAAAATGCTTTTCGGGCCCTGAAAACACTAAAAGTGACATGTTGCTGTTTTCTGACCAACTAGTGATGAAAACCAGAAGAAACTGCCTTGCTACTATAGACTTCACCAAAGTACACGTTTCTGGCTTTGAAACTCGTTTCTGAGTGCTTCTGGACAAAAGTAACAGCCTAAGTGACAAAATGCTGTCAAAATGCTTTTCGGGCCCTGAAAACACTAAAAGTGACATGTTGCTGTTTTCTGACCAACTAGTGATGAAAACCAGAAGAAACTGCCTTGCTACTATAGACTTCACCAAAGTACACGTTTCTGGCTTGGAAACTCGTTTCTGAGTGCTTCTGGACAAAAGTAACAGCCTAAGTGACAACATGCTGTCAAAATGCTTTTTGGGCCCTGAAAACACTAAAAGTGACATGATGCTGTTTTCTGGCCAACTAGTGATGGAAACCAGAGGAAACTGCCTTGCTACTGAAGAAGTCACCAAACCACATGTTTCTGGCTTGGGAATCTCAAAATGCTTTTCGGGGCCTGAAAACACTAAAAGTGACATGATGCTGTTTTCTGACCAACTAGTGATGAAAACCAGAAGAAACTGCCTTGCTACTATAGACTTCACCAAAGTACACGTTTCTGGCTTGGAAACTCGTTTCTGAGTGCTTCTGGACAAAAGTAACAGCCTAAGTGACAACATGCTGTCAAAATGCTTTTCGGGCCCTGAAAACACTAAAAGTGAAATGTTGCTGTTTTCTGACCAACTAGTGATGAAAACCAGAAGAAACTGCCTTGCTACTATAGACTTCACCAAAGTACACGTTTCTGGCTTGGAAACTCGTTTCTGAGTGCTTCTGGACAAAAGTAACAGCCTAAGTGACAAAATCCTGTCAAAATGCTTTTCGGGCCCTGAAAACAATAAAAGTGACATGTTGCTGTTTTCTGACCAACTAGTGATGAAAACCAGAAGAAACTGCCTTGCTACTATAGACTTCACCAAAGTACACGTTTCTGGCTTTGAAACTCGTTTCTGAGTGCTTCTGGACAAAAGTAACAGCCTAAGTGACAAAATGCTGTCAAAATGCTTTTCGGGCCCTGAAAACACTAAAAGTGACATGTTGCTGATTTCTGACCAACTAGTGATGAAAACCAGAAGAAACTGCCTTGCTACTATAGACTTCACCAAAGTACACGTTTCTGGCTTGGAAACTCGTTTCTGAGTGCTTCTGGACAAAAGTAACAGTCTAAGTGACAACATGCTGTCAAAATGCTTTTTGGGCCCTGAAAACACTAAAAGTGACATGATGCAGTTTTCTGGCCAACTAGTGATGGAAACCAGAGGAAACTGCCTTGCTACTGAAGAAGTCACCAAACCACATGTTTCTGGCTTGGAAATCTCAAAATGCTTTTCGGGGCCTGAAAACACTAAAAGTGACATGATGCTGTTTTCTGACCAACTAGTGATGGAAACCAGAGGAAACTGCCTTGCTACTGAAGAAGTCACCAAACCACATGTTTCTGGCTGGGAAATCTCAAAATGCTTTTCAGGGCCTGAAAACACTAAAAGTGACATGTTGCTGTTTTCTGACCAACTAGTGATGAAAACCAGAAGAAACTGCCTTGCTACTATAGACTTCACCAAAGTATACGTTTCTAGCTTGGAAACTCGTTTCTGAGTGCTTCTGGACAAAAGTAACAGCCTAAGTGACAACATGCTGTCAAAATGCTTTTCGGGCCCTGAAAACACTAAAAGTGAAATGTTGCTGTTTTCTGACCAACTAGTGATGAAAACCAGAAGAAACTGCCTTGCTACTATAGACTTCACCAAAGTACACGTTTCTGGCTTGGAAACTCGTTTCTGAGTGCTTCTGGACAAAAGTAACAGCCTAAGTGACAAAATCCTGTCAAAATGCTTTTCGGGCCCTGAAAACACTAAAAGTGACATGTTGCTGTTTTCTGACCAACTAGTGATGAAAACCAGAAGAAACTGCCTTGCTACTATAGACTTCACCAAAGTACACGTTTCTGGCTTTGAAACTCGTTTCTGAGTGCTTCTGGACAAAAGTAACAGCCTAAGTGACAAAATGCTGTCAAAATGCTTTTCGGGCCCTGAAAACACTAAAAGTGACATGTTGCTGTTTTCTGACCAACTAGTGATGAAAACCAGAAGAAACTGCCTTGCTACTATAGACTTCACCAAAGTACACGTTTCTGGCTTGGAAACTCGTTTCTGAGTGCTTCTGGACAAAAGTAACAGCCTAAGTGACAACATGCTGTCAAAATGCTTTTTGGGCCCTGAAAACACTAAAAGTGACATGATGCTGTTTTCTGGCCAACTAGTGATGGAAACCAGAGGAAACTGCCTTGCTACTGAAGAAGTCACCAAACCACATGTTTCTGGCTTGGGAATCTCAAAATGCTTTTCGGGGCCTGAAAACACTAAAAGTGACATGATGCTGTTTTCTGACCAACTAGTGATGAAAACCAGAAGAAACTGCCTTGCTACTATAGACTTCACCAAAGTACACGTTTCTGGCTTGGAAACTCGTTTCTGAGTGCTTCTGGACAAAAGTAACAGCCTAAGTGACAACATGCTGTCAAAATGCTTTTCGGGCCCTGAAAACACTAAAAGTGAAATGTTGCTTTTTTCTGACCAACTAGTGATGAAAACCAGAAGAAACTGCCTTGCTACTATAGACTTCACCAAAGTACACGTTTCTGGCTTGGAAACTCGTTTCTGAGTGCTTCTGGACAAAAGTAACAGCCTAAGTGACAAAATCCTGTCAAAATGCTTTTCGGGCCCTGAAAACACTAAAAGTGACATGTTGCTGTTTTCTGACCAACTAGTGATGAAAACCAGAAGAAACTGCCTTGCTACTATAGACTTCACCAAAGTACACGTTTCTGGCTTTGAAACTCGATTCTGAGTGCTTCTGGACAAAAGTAACAGCCTAAGTGACAAAATGCTGTCAAAATGCTTTTCGGGCCCTGAAAACACTAAAAGTGACATGTTGCTGTTTTCTGACCAACTAGTGATGAAAACCAGAAGAAACTGCCTTGCTACTATAGACTTCACCAAAGTACACGTTTCTGGCTTGGAAACTCGTTTCTGAGTGCTTCTGGACAAAAGTAACAGCCTAAGTGACAACATGCTGTCAAAATGCTTTTTGGGCCCTGAAAACACTAAAAGTGACATGATGCTGTTTTCTGACCAACTAGTGATGGAAACCAGAGGAAACTGCCTTGCTACTGAAGAAGTCACCAAACCACATGTTTCTGGCTTGGGAATCTCAAAATGCTTTTCGGGGCCTGAAAACACTAAAAGTGACATGATGCTGTTTTCTGACCAACTAGTGATGAAAACCAGAAGAAACTGCCTTGCTACTATAGACTTCACCAAAGTACACGTTTCTGGCTTGGAAACTCGTTTCTGAGTGCTTCTGGACAAAAGTAACAGCCTAAGTGACAACATGCTGTCAAAATGCTTTTCGGGCCCTGAAAACACTAAAAGTGAAATGTTGCTGTTTTCTGACCAACTAGTGATGAAAACCAGAAGAAACTGCCTTGCTACTATAGACTTCACCAAAGTACACGTTTCTGGCTTGGAAACTCGTTTCTGAGTGCTTCTGGACAAAAGTAACAGCCTAAGTGACAAAATCCTGTCAAAATGCTTTTCGGGCCCTGAAAACACTAAAAGTGACATGTTGCTGTTTTCTGACCAACTAGTGATGAAAACCAGAAGAAACTGCCTTGCTACTATAGACTTCACCAAAGTACACGTTTCTGGCTTTGAAACTCGTTTCTGAGTGCTTCTGGACAAAAGTAACAGCCTAAGTGACAAAATGCTGTCAAAATGCTTTTCGGGCCCTGAAAACACTAAAAGTGACATGTTGCTGATTTCTGACCAACTAGTGATGAAAACCAGAAGAAACTGCCTTGCTACTATAGACTTCACCAAAGTACACGTTTCTGGCTTGGAAACTCGTTTCTGAGTGCTTCTGGACAAAAGTAACAGTCTAAGTGACAACATGCTGTCAAAATGCTTTTTGGGCCCTGAAAACACTAAAAGTGACATGATGCAGTTTTCTGGCCAACTAGTGATGGAAACCAGAGGAAACTGCCTTGCTACTGAAGAAGTCACCAAACCACATGTTTCTGGCTTGGAAATCTCAAAATGCTTTTCGGGGCCTGAAAACACTAAAAGTGACATGATGCTGTTTTCTGACCAACTAGTGATGGAAACCAGAAGAAACTGCCTTGCTACTATAGAATTCACCAAACCACATGTTTCTGGCTTGGAAATCTCAAAATGCTTTTCGGGGCCTGAAAACACTAAAAGTGACATGATGCTGTTTTCTGACCAACTAGTGATGGAAACCACAGGAAACTGCCTTGCTACTATAGACTTCACCAAAGTACATGTTTCTGGCTTGGAAACTCGTTTCTGAGTGCTTCTGGACAAAAGTAACAGCCTAAGTGACAACATGCTGTCAAAATGCTTTTCGGGCCCTGAAAACACTAAAAGTGACATGTTGCTGTTTTCTGACCAACTAGTGATGAAAACCAGAAGAAACTGCCTTGCTACTGAAGAAGTCACCAAACCACATGTTTCTGGCTTGGAAATCTCAAAATGCTTCTCGGGGCCTGAAAACACTAAAAGTGACATGATGCTGTTTTCTGACCAACTAGTGATGAAAACCAGAAGAAACTGCCTTGCTACTATAGACTTCACCAAAGTACACGTTTCTGGCTTGGAAACTCGTTTCTGAGTGCTTCTGGACAAAAGTAACAGCCTAAGTGACAACATGCTGTCAAAATGCTTTTTGGGCCCTGAAAACACTAAAAGTGACATGATGCTGTTTTCTGGCCAACTAGTGATGGAAACCAGAGGAAACTACCTTGCTACTGAAGAAGTCACCAAACCACATGTTTCTGGCTGGGAAATCTCAAAATGCTTTTCAGGGCCTGAAAACACTAAAAGTGACATGTTGCTGTTTTCTGACCAACTAGTGATGAAAACCAGAAGAAACTGCCTTGCTACTATAGACTTCAACAAAGTACACGTTTCTGGCTTGGAAACTCGTTTCTGAGTGCTTCTGGACAAAAGTAACAGCCTAAGTGACAACATGCTGTCAAAATGCTTTTTGGGCCCTGAAAACACTAAAAGTGACATGATGCTGTTTTCTGGCCAACTAGTGATGGAAACCAGAGGAAACTGCCTTGCTACTGAAGAAGTCACCAAACCACATGTTTCTGGCTTGGGAATCTCAAAATGCTTTTCGGGGCCTGAAAACACTAAAAGTGACATGATGCTGTTTTCTGACCAACTAGTGATGAAAACCAGAAGAAACTGCCTTGCTACTATAGACTTCACCAAAGTACACGTTTCTGGCTTGGAAACTCGTTTCTGAGTGCTTCTGGACAAAAGTAACAGCCTAAGTGACAACATGCTGTCAAAATGCTTTTCGGGCCCTGAAAACACTAAAAGTGAAATGTTGCTGTTTTCTGACCAACTAGTGATGAAAACCAGAAGAAACTGCCTTGCTACTATAGACTTCACCAAAGTACACGTTTCTGGCTTGGAAACTCGTTTCTGAGTGCTTCTGGACAAAAGTAACAGCCTAAGTGACAAAATCCTGTCAAAATGCTTTTCGGGCCCTGAAAACACTAAAAGTGACATGTTGCTGTTTTCTGACCAACTAGTGATGAAAACCAGAAGAAACTGCCTTGCTACTATAGACTTCACCAAAGTACACGTTTCTGGCTTTGAAACTCGTTTCTGAGTGCTTCTGGACAAAAGTAACAGCCTAAGTGACAAAATGCTGTCAAAATGCTTTTCGGGGCCTGAAAACACTAAAAGTGACATGATGCTGTTTTCTGACCAACTAGTGATGGAAACCACAGGAAACTGCCTTGCTACTATAGACTTCACCAAAGTACATGTTTCTGGCTTGGAAACTCGTTTCTGAGTGCTTCTGGACAAAAGTAACAGCCTAAGTGACAACATGCTGTCAAAATGCTTTTCGGGCCCTGAAAACACTAAAAGTGACATGTTGCTGTTTTCTGACCAACTAGTGATGAAAACCAGAAGAAACTGCCTTGCTACTGAAGAAGTCACCAAACCACATGTTTCTGGCTTGGAAATCTCAAAATGCTTTTCAGGGCCTGAAAACACTAAAAGTGACATGTTGCTGTTTTCTGACCAACTAGTGATGAAAACCAGAAGAAACTGCCTTGCTACTATAGACTTCAACAAAGTACACGTTTCTGGCTTGGAAACTCGTTTCTGAGTGCTTCTGGACAAAAGTAACAGCCTAAGTGACAAAATGCTGTCAAAATGCTTTTCGGGCCCTGAAAACACTAAAAGTGACATGTTGCTGTTTTCTGACCAACTAGTGATGAAAACCAGAAGAAACTGCCTTGCTACTATAGACTTCACCAAAGTACATGTTTCTGGCTTGGAAACTCGTTTCTGAGTGCTTCTGGACAAAAGTAACAGCCTAAGTGACAACATGCTGTCAAAATGCTTTTCGGGCCCTGAAAACACTAAAAGTGACATGTTGCTGTTTTCTGACCAACTAGTGATGAAAACCAGAAGAAACTGCCTTGCTACTATAGACTTCACCAAAGTACATGTTTCTGGCTTGGAAACTCGTTTCTGAGTGCTTCTGGACAAAAGTAACAGCCTAAGTGACAACATGCTGTCAAAATGCTTTTCGGGCCCTGAAAACACTAAAAGTGACATGTTGCTGTTTTCTGACCAACTAGTGATGAAAACCAGAAGAAACTGCCTTGCTACTATAGACTTCACCAAAGTACACGTTTCTGGCTTGGAAACTCGTTTCTGAGTGCTTCTGGACAAAAGTAACAGCCTAAGTGACAAAATGCTGTCAAAATGCTTTTCGGGCCCTGAAAACACTAAAAGTGACATGTTGCTGTTTTCTGACCAACTAGTGATGAAAACCAGAAGAAACTGCCTTGCTACTATAGACTTCACCAAAGTACACGTTTCTGGCTTGGAAACTCGTTTCTGAGTGCTTCTGGACAAAAGTAACAGCCTAAGTGACAACATGCTGTCAAAATGCTTTTCGGGCCCTGAAAACACTAAAAGTGACATGTTGCTGTTTTCTGACCAACTAGTGATGGAAACCAGAAGAAACTGCCTTGCTACTATAGACTTCACCAAAGTACACGTTTCTGGCTTGGAAACTCGTTTCTGAGTGCTTCTGGACAAAAGTAACAGCCTAAGTGACAACATGCTGTCAAAATGCTTTTCGGGCCCTGAAAACACTAAAAGTGACATGTTGCTGTTTTCTGACCAACTAGTGATGAAAACCAGAAGAAACTGCCTTGCTACTATAGACTTCACCAAAGTACACGTTTCTGGCTTGGAAACTCGTTTCTGAGTGCTTCTGGACAAAAGTAACAGCCTAAGTGACAACATGCTGTCAAAATGCTTTTTGGGCCCTGAAAACACTAAAAGTGACATGATGCTGTTTTCTGGCCAACTAGTGATGGAAACCAGAGGAAACTGCCTTGCTACTGAAGAAGTCACCAAACCACATGTTTCTGGCTGGGAAATCTCAAAATGCTTTTCAGGGCCTGAAAACACTAAAAGTGACATGTTGCTGTTTTCTGACCAACTAGTGATGAAAACCAGAAGAAACTGCCTTGCTACTATAGACTTCACCAAAGTACACGTTTCTGGCTTGGAAACTCGTTTCTGAGTGCTTCTGGACAAAAGTAACAGCCTAAGTGACAACATGCTGTCAAAATGCTTTTCGGGCCCTGAAAACACTAAAAGTGAAATGTTGCTGTTTTCTGACCAACTAGTGATGAAAACCAGAAGAAACTGCCTTGCTACTATAGACTTCACCAAAGTACACGTTTCTGGCTTGGAAACTCGTTTCTGAGTGCTTCTGGACAAAAGTAACAGCCTAAGTGACAAAATCCTGTCAAAATGCTTTTCGGGCCCTGAAAAAACTAAAAGTGACATGATGCTGTTTTCTGGCCAACTAGTGATGGAAACCAGAGGAAACTGCCTTGCTACTGAAGAAGTCACCAAACCACATGTTTCTGGATGGGAAATCTCAAAATGCTTTTCAGGGCCTGAAAACACTAAAAGTGACATGTTGCTGTTTTCTGACCAACTAGTGATGAAAACCAGAAGAAACTGCCTTGCTACTATAGACTTCAACAAAGTACACGTTTCTGGCTTGGAAACTCGTTTCTGAGTGCTTCTGGACAAAAGTAACAGCCTAAGTGACAAAATGCTGTCAAAATGCTTTTCGGGCCCTGAAAACACTAAAAGTGACATGTTGCTGTTTTCTGACCAACTAGTGATGAAAACCAGAAGAAACTGCCTTGCTACTATAGACTTCACCAAAGTACACGTTTCTGGCTTGGAAACTCGTTTCTGAGTGCTTCTGGACAAAAGTAACAGCCTAAGTGACAACATGCTGTCAAAATGCTTTTCGGGCCCTGAAAACACTAAAAGTGACATGTTGCTGTTTTCTGACCAACTAGTGATGGAAACCAGAAGAAACTGCCTTGCTACTATAGACTTCACCAAAGTACACGTTTCTGGCTTGGAAACTCGTTTCTGAGTGCTTCTGGACAAAAGTAACAGCCTAAGTGACAACATGCTGTCAAAATGCTTTTCGGGCCCTGAAAACACTAAAAGTGACATGTTGCTGTTTTCTGACCAACTAGTGATGAAAACCAGAAGAAACTGCCTTGCTACTATAGACTTCACCAAAGTACACGTTTCTGGCTTGGAAACTCGTTTCTGAGTGCTTCTGGACAAAAGTAACAGCCTAAGTGACAACATGCTGTCAAAATGCTTTTTGGGCCCTGAAAACACTAAAAGTGACATGATGCTGTTTTCTGGCCAACTAGTGATGGAAACCAGAGGAAACTGCCTTGCTACTGAAGAAGTCACCAAACCACATGTTTCTGGCTGGGAAATCTCAAAATGCTTTTCAGGGCCTGAAAACACTAAAAGTGACATGTTGCTGTTTTCTGACCAACTAGTGATGAAAACCAGAAGAAACTGCCTTGCTACTATAGACTTCACCAAAGTACACGTTTCTGGCTTGGAAACTCGTTTCTGAGTGCTTCTGGACAAAAGTAACAGCCTAAGTGACAACATGCTGTCAAAATGCTTTTCGGGCCCTGAAAACACTAAAAGTGAAATGTTGCTGTTTTCTGACCAACTAGTGATGAAAACCAGAAGAAACTGCCTTGCTACTATAGACTTCACCAAAGTACACGTTTCTGGCTTGGAAACTCGTTTCTGAGTGCTTCTGGACAAAAGTAACAGCCTAAGTGACAAAATCCTGTCAAAATGCTTTTCGGGCCCTGAAAACACTAAAAGTGACATGTTGCTGTTTTCTGACCAACTAGTGATGAAAACCAGAAGAAACTGCCTTGCTACTATAGACTTCACCAAAGTACACGTTTCTGGCTTTGAAACTCGTTTCTGAGTGCTTCTGGACAAAAGTAACAGCCTAAGTGACAAAATGCTGTCAAAATGCTTTTCGGGCCCTGAAAACACTAAAAGTGACATGTTGCTGTTTTCTGACCAACTAGTGATGAAAACCAGAAGAAACTGCCTTGCTACTATAGACTTCACCAAAGTACACGTTTCTGGCTTGGAAACTCGTTTCTGAGTGCTTCTGGACAAAAGTAACAGCCTAAGTGACAACATGCTGTCAAAATGCTTTTTGGGCCCTGAAAACACTAAAAGTGACATGATGCTGTTTTCTGGCCAACTAGTGATGGAAACCAGAGGAAACTACCTTGCTACTGAAGAAGTCACCAAACCACATGTTTCTGGCTGGGAAATCTCAAAATGCTTTTCAGGGCCTGAAAACACTAAAAGTGACATGTTGCTGTTTTCTGACCAACTAGTGATGAAAACCAGAAGAAACTGCCTTGCTACTATAGACTTCAACAAAGTACACGTTTCTGGCTTGGAAACTCGTTTCTGAGTGCTTCTGGACAAAAGTAACAGCCTAAGTGACAACATGCTGTCAAAATGCTTTTTGGGCCCTGAAAACACTAAAAGTGACATGATGCTGTTTTCTGGCCAACTAGTGATGGAAACCAGAGGAAACTGCCTTGCTACTGAAGAAGTCACCAAACCACATGTTTCTGGCTTGGGAATCTCAAAATGCTTTTCGGGGCCTGAAAACACTAAAAGTGACATGATGCTGTTTTCTGACCAACTAGTGATGAAAACCAGAAGAAACTGCCTTGCTACTATAGACTTCACCAAAGTACACGTTTCTGGCTTGGAAACTCGTTTCTGAGTGCTTCTGGACAAAAGTAACAGCCTAAGTGACAACATGCTGTCAAAATGCTTTTCGGGCCCTGAAAACACTAAAAGTGAAATGTTGCTGTTTTCTGACCAACTAGTGATGAAAACCAGAAGAAACTGCCTTGCTACTATAGACTTCACCAAAGTACACGTTTCTGGCTTGGAAACTCGTTTCTGAGTGCTTCTGGACAAAAGTAACAGCCTAAGTGACAAAATCCTGTCAAAATGCTTTTCGGGCCCTGAAAACACTAAAAGTGACATGTTGCTGTTTTCTGACCAACTAGTGATGAAAACCAGAAGAAACTGCCTTGCTACTATAGACTTCACCAAAGTACACGTTTCTGGCTTTGAAACTCGTTTCTGAGTGCTTCTGGACAAAAGTAACAGCCTAAGTGACAAAATGCTGTCAAAATGCTTTTCGGGGCCTGAAAACACTAAAAGTGACATGATGCTGTTTTCTGACCAACTAGTGATGGAAACCACAGGAAACTGCCTTGCTACTATAGACTTCACCAAAGTACATGTTTCTGGCTTGGAAACTCGTTTCTGAGTGCTTCTGGACAAAAGTAACAGCCTAAGTGACAACATGCTGTCAAAATGCTTTTCGGGCCCTGAAAACACTAAAAGTGACATGTTGCTGTTTTCTGACCAACTAGTGATGAAAACCAGAAGAAACTGCCTTGCTACTGAAGAAGTCACCAAACCACATGTTTCTGGCTTGGAAATCTCAAAATGCTTCTCGGGGCCTGAAAACACTAAAAGTGACATGATGCTGTTTTCTGACCAACTAGTGATGAAAACCAGAAGAAACTGCCTTGCTACTATAGACTTCACCAAAGTACACGTTTCTGGCTTGGAAACTCGTTTCTGAGTGCTTCTGGACAAAAGTAACAGCCTAAGTGACAACATGCTGTCAAAATGCTTTTTGGGCCCTGAAAACACTAAAAGTGACATGATGCTGTTTTCTGGCCAACTAGTGATGGAAACCAGAGGAAACTGCCTTGCTACTGAAGAAGTCACCAAACCACATGTTTCTGGATGGGAAATCTCAAAATGCTTTTCAGGGCCTGAAAACACTAAAAGTGACATGTTGCTGTTTTCTGACCAACTAGTGATGAAAACCAGAAGAAACTGCCTTGCTACTATAGACTTCAACAAAGTACACGTTTCTGGCTTGGAAACTCGTTTCTGAGTGCTTCTGGACAAAAGTAACAGCCTAAGTGACAAAATGCTGTCAAAATGCTTTTCGGGCCCTGAAAACACTAAAAGTGACATGTTGCTGTTTTCTGACCAACTAGTGATGAAAACCAGAAGAAACTGCCTTGCTACTATAGACTTCACCAAAGTACATGTTTCTTGCTTGGAAACTCGTTTCTGAGTGCTTCTGGACAAAAGTAACAGCCTAAGTGACAACATGCTGTCAAAATGCTTTTCGGGCCCTGAAAACACTAAAAGTGACATGTTGCTGTTTTCTGACCAACTAGTGATGAAAACCAGAAGAAACTGCCTTGCTACTATAGACTTCACCAAAGTACATGTTTCTGGCTTGGAAACTCGTTTCTGAGTGCTTCTGGACAAAAGTAACAGCCTAAGTGACAACATGCTGTCAAAATGCTTTTCGGGCCCTGAAAACACTAAAAGTGACATGTTGCTGTTTTCTGACCAACTAGTGATGAAAACCAGAAGAAACTGCCTTGCTACTATAGACTTCACCAAAGTACACGTTTCTGGCTTGGAAACTCGTTTCTGAGTGCTTCTGGACAAAAGTAACAGCCTAAGTGACAAAATGCTGTCAAAATGCTTTTCGGGCCCTGAAAACACTAAAAGTGACATGTTGCTGTTTTCTGACCAACTAGTGATGAAAACCAGAAGAAACTGCCTTGCTACTATAGACTTCACCAAAGTACACGTTTCTGGCTTGGAAACTCGTTTCTGAGTGCTTCTGGACAAAAGTAACAGCCTAAGTGACAACATGCTGTCAAAATGCTTTTCGGGCCCTGAAAACACTAAAAGTGACATGTTGCTGTTTTCTGACCAACTAGTGATGGAAACCAGAAGAAACTGCCTTGCTACTATAGACTTCACCAAAGTACACGTTTCTGGCTTGGAAACTCGTTTCTGAGTGCTTCTGGACAAAAGTAACAGCCTAAGTGACAACATGCTGTCAAAATGCTTTTCGGGCCCTGAAAACACTAAAAGTGACATGTTGCTGTTTTCTGACCAACTAGTGATGAAAACCAGAAGAAACTGCCTTGCTACTATAGACTTCACCAAAGTACACGTTTCTGGCTTGGAAACTCGTTTCTGAGTGCTTCTGGACAAAAGTAACAGCCTAAGTGACAACATGCTGTCAAAATGCTTTTCGGGCCCTGAAAACACTAAAAGTGACATGTTGCTGTTTTCTGGCCAACTAGTGATGGAAACCAGAGGAAACTGCCTTGCTACTGAAGAAGTCACCAAACCACATGTTTCTGGCTGGGAAATCTCAAAATGCTTTTCAGGGCCTGAAAACACTAAAAGTGACATGTTGCTGTTTTCTGACCAACTAGTGATGAAAACCAGAAGAAACTGCCTTGCTACTATAGACTTCACCAAAGTACACGTTTCTGGCTTGGAAACTCGTTTCTGAGTGCTTCTGGACAAAAGTAACAGCCTAAGTGACAACATGCTGTCAAAATGCTTTTCGGGCCCTGAAAACACTAAAAGTGAAATGTTGCTGTTTTCTGACCAACTAGTGATGAAAACCAGAAGAAACTGCCTTGCTACTATAGACTTCACCAAAGTACACGTTTCTGGCTTGGAAACTCGTTTCTGAGTGCTTCTGGACAAAAGTAACAGCCTAAGTGACAAAATCCTGTCAAAATGCTTTTCGGGCCCTGAAAACACTAAAAGTGACATGTTGCTGTTTTCTGACCAACTAGTGATGAAAACCAGAAGAAACTGCCTTGCTACTATAGACTTCACCAAAGTACACGTTTCTGGCTTTGAAACTCGTTTCTGAGTGCTTCTGGACAAAAGTAACAGCCTAAGTGACAAAATGCTGTCAAAATGCTTTTCGGGCCCTGAAAACACTAAAAGTGACATGTTGCTGTTTTCTGACCAACTAGTGATGAAAACCAGAAGAAACTGCCTTGCTACTATAGACTTCACCAAAGTACACGTTTCTGGCTTGGAAACTCGTTTCTGAGTGCTTCTGGACAAAAGTAACAGCCTAAGTGACAACATGCTGTCAAAATGCTTTTTGGGCCCTGAAAACACTAAAAGTGACATGATGCTGTTTTCTGGCCAACTAGTGATGGAAACCAGAGGAAACTGCCTTGCTACTGAAGAAGTCACCAAACCACATGTTTCTGGCTTGGGAATCTCAAAATGCTTTTCGGGGCCTGAAAACACTAAAAGTGACATGATGCTGTTTTCTGACCAACTAGTGATGAAAACCAGAAGAAACTGCCTTGCTACTATAGACTTCACCAAAGTACACGTTTCTGGCTTGGAAACTCGTTTCTGAGTGCTTCTGGACAAAAGTAACAGCCTAAGTGACAACATGCTGTCAAAATGCTTTTCGGGCCCTGAAAACACTAAAAGTGAAATGTTGCTTTTTTCTGACCAACTAGTGATGAAAACCAGAAGAAACTGCCTTGCTACTATAGACTTCACCAAAGTACACGTTTCTGGCTTGGAAACTCGTTTCTGAGTGCTTCTGGACAAAAGTAACAGCCTAAGTGACAAAATCCTGTCAAAATGCTTTTCGGGCCCTGAAAACACTAAAAGTGACATGTTGCTGTTTTCTGACCAACTAGTGATGAAAACCAGAAGAAACTGCCTTGCTACTATAGACTTCACCAAAGTACACGTTTCTGGCTTTGAAACTCGATTCTGAGTGCTTCTGGACAAAAGTAACAGCCTAAGTGACAAAATGCTGTCAAAATGCTTTTCGGGCCCTGAAAACACTAAAAGTGACATGTTGCTGTTTTCTGACCAACTAGTGATGAAAACCAGAAGAAACTGCCTTGCTACTATAGACTTCACCAAAGTACACGTTTCTGGCTTTGAAACTCGTTTCTGAGTGCTTCTGGACAAAAGTAACAGCCTAAGTGACAACATGCTGTCAAAATGCTTTTTGGGCCCTGAAAACACTAAAAGTGACATGATGCTGTTTTCTGACCAACTAGTGATGGAAACCAGAGGAAACTGCCTTGCTACTGAAGAAGTCACCAAACCACATGTTTCTGGCTTGGGAATCTCAAAATGCTTTTCGGGGCCTGAAAACACTAAAAGTGACATGATGCTGTTTTCTGACCAACTAGTGATGAAAACCAGAAGAAACTGCCTTGCTACTATAGACTTCACCAAAGTACACGTTTCTGGCTTGGAAACTCGTTTCTGAGTGCTTCTGGACAAAAGTAACAGCCTAAGTGACAACATGCTGTCAAAATGCTTTTCGGGCCCTGAAAACACTAAAAGTGAAATGTTGCTGTTTTCTGACCAACTAGTGATGAAAACCAGAAGAAACTGCCTTGCTACTATAGACTTCACCAAAGTACACGTTTCTGGCTTGGAAACTCGTTTCTGAGTGCTTCTGGACAAAAGTAACAGCCTAAGTGACAAAATCCTGTCAAAATGCTTTTCGGGCCCTGAAAACACTAAAAGTGACATGTTGCTGTTTTCTGACCAACTAGTGATGAAAACCAGAAGAAACTGCCTTGCTACTATAGACTTCACCAAAGTACACGTTTCTGGCTTTGAAACTCGTTTCTGAGTGCTTCTGGACAAAAGTAACAGCCTAAGTGACAAAATGCTGTCAAAATGCTTTTCGGGCCCTGAAAACACTAAAAGTGACATGTTGCTGATTTCTGACCAACTAGTGATGAAAACCAGAAGAAACTGCCTTGCTACTATAGACTTCACCAAAGTACACGTTTCTGGCTTGGAAACTCGTTTCTGAGTGCTTCTGGACAAAAGTAACAGTCTAAGTGACAACATGCTGTCAAAATGCTTTTTGGGCCCTGAAAACACTAAAAGTGACATGATGCAGTTTTCTGGCCAACTAGTGATGGAAACCAGAGGAAACTGCCTTGCTACTGAAGAAGTCACCAAACCACATGTTTCTGGCTTGGAAATCTCAAAATGCTTTTCGGGGCCTGAAAACACTAAAAGTGACATGATGCTGTTTTCTGACCAACTAGTGATGGAAACCAGAAGAAACTGCCTTGCTACTATAGAATTCACCAAACCACATGTTTCTGGCTTGGAAATCTCAAAATGCTTTTCGGGGCCTGAAAACACTAAAAGTGACATGATGCTGTTTTCTGACCAACTAGTGATGGAAACCACAGGAAACTGCCTTGCTACTATAGACTTCACCAAAGTACATGTTTCTGGCTTGGAAACTCGTTTCTGAGTGCTTCTGGACAAAAGTAACAGCCTAAGTGACAACATGCTGTCAAAATGCTTTTCGGGCCCTGAAAACACTAAAAGTGACATGTTGCTGTTTTCTGACCAACTAGTGATGAAAACCAGAAGAAACTGCCTTGCTACTGAAGAAGTCACCAAACCACATGTTTCTGGCTTGGAAATCTCAAAATGCTTCTCGGGGCCTGAAAACACTAAAAGTGACATGATGCTGTTTTCTGACCAACTAGTGATGAAAACCAGAAGAAACTGCCTTGCTACTATAGACTTCACCAAAGTACACGTTTCTGGCTTGGAAACTCGTTTCTGAGTGCTTCTGGACAAAAGTAACAGCCTAAGTGACAACATGCTGTCAAAATGCTTTTTGGGCCCTGAAAACACTAAAAGTGACATGATGCTGTTTTCTGGCCAACTAGTGATGGAAACCAGAGGAAACTACCTTGCTACTGAAGAAGTCACCAAACCACATGTTTCTGGCTGGGAAATCTCAAAATGCTTTTCAGGGCCTGAAAACACTAAAAGTGACATGTTGCTGTTTTCTGACCAACTAGTGATGAAAACCAGAAGAAACTGCCTTGCTACTATAGACTTCAACAAAGTACACGTTTCTGGCTTGGAAACTCGTTTCTGAGTGCTTCTGGACAAAAGTAACAGCCTAAGTGACAACATGCTGTCAAAATGCTTTTTGGGCCCTGAAAACACTAAAAGTGACATGATGCTGTTTTCTGGCCAACTAGTGATGGAAACCAGAGGAAACTGCCTTGCTACTGAAGAAGTCACCAAACCACATGTTTCTGGCTTGGGAATCTCAAAATGCTTTTCGGGGCCTGAAAACACTAAAAGTGACATGATGCTGTTTTCTGACCAACTAGTGATGAAAACCAGAAGAAACTGCCTTGCTACTATAGACTTCACCAAAGTACACGTTTCTGGCTTGGAAACTCGTTTCTGAGTGCTTCTGGACAAAAGTAACAGCCTAAGTGACAACATGCTGTCAAAATGCTTTTCGGGCCCTGAAAACACTAAAAGTGAAATGTTGCTGTTTTCTGACCAACTAGTGATGAAAACAGAAGAAACTGCCTTGCTACTATAGACTTCACCAAAGTACACGTTTCTGGCTTGGGAACTCGTTTCTGAGTGCTTCTGGACAAAAGTAACAGCCTAAGTGACAAAATCCTGTCAAAATGCTTTTCGGGCCCTGAAAACACTAAAAGTGACATGTTGCTGTTTTCTGACCAACTAGTGATGAAAACCAGAAGAAACTGCCTTGCTACTATAGACTTCACCAAAGTACACGTTTCTGGCTTTGAAACTCGTTTCTGAGTGCTTCTGGACAAAAGTAACAGCTAAGTGACAAAATGCTGTCAAAATGCTTTTCGGGCCCTGAAAACACTAAAAGTGACATGTTGCTGTTTTCTGACCAACTAGTGATGAAAACCAGAAGAAACTGCCTTGCTACTATAGACTTCACCAAAGTACACGTTTCTGGCTTGGAAACTCGTTTCTGAGTGCTTCTGGACAAAAGTAACAGCCTAAGTGACAACATGCTGTCAAAATGCTTTTTGGGCCCTGAAAACACTAAAAGTGACATGATGCTGTTTTCTGGCCAACTAGTGATGGAAACCAGAGGAAACTGCCTTGCTACTGAAGAAGTCACCAAACCACATGTTTCTGGCTTGGGAATCTCAAAATGCTTTTCGGGGCCTGAAAACACTAAAAGTGACATGATGCTGTTTTCTGACCAACTAGTGATGAAAACCAGAAGAAACTGCCTTGCTACTATAGACTTCAACCAAAGTACACGTTTCTGGCTTGGAAACTCGTTTCTGAGTGCTTCTGGACAAAAGTAACAGCCTAAGTGACAACATGCTGTCAAAATGCTTTTCGGGCCCTGAAAACACTAAAAGTGAAATGTTGCTTTTTTCTGACCAACTAGTGATGAAAACCAGAAGAAACTGCCTTGCTACTATAGACTTCACCAAAGTACACGTTTCTGGCTTGGAAACTCGTTTCTGAGTGCTTCTGGACAAAAGTAACAGCCTAAGTGACAAAATCCTGTCAAAATGCTTTTCGGGCCCTGAAAACACTAAAAGTGACATGTTGCTGTTTTCTGACCAACTAGTGATGAAAACCAGAAGAAACTGCCTTGCTACTATAGACTTCACCAAAGTACACGTTTCTGGCTTTGAAACTCGATTCTGAGTGCTTCTGGACAAAAGTAACAGCCTAAGTGACAAAATGCTGTCAAAATGCTTTTCGGGCCCTGAAAACACTAAAAGTGACATGTTGCTGTTTTCTGACCAACTAGTGATGAAAACCAGAAGAAACTGCCTTGCTACTATAGACTTCACCAAAGTACACGTTTCTGGCTTGGAAACTCGTTTCTGAGTGCTTCTGGACAAAAGTAACAGCCTAAGTGACAACATGCTGTCAAAATGCTTTTTGGGCCCTGAAAACACTAAAAGTGACATGATGCTGTTTTCTGACCAACTAGTGATGGAAACCAGAGGAAACTGCCTTGCTACTGAAGAAGTCACCAAACCACATGTTTCTGGCTTGGGAATCTCAAAATGCTTTTCGGGGCCTGAAAACACTAAAAGTGACATGATGCTGTTTTCTGACCAACTAGTGATGAAACCAGAAGAAACTGCCTTGCTACTATAGACTTCACCAAAGTACACGTTTCTGGCTTGGAAACTCGTTTCTGAGTGCTTCTGGACAAAAGTAACAGCCTAAGTGACAACATGCTGTCAAAATGCTTTTCGGGCCCTGAAAACACTAAAAGTGAAATGTTGCTGTTTTCTGACCAACTAGTGATGAAAACCAGAAGAAACTGCCTTGCTACTATAGACTTCACCAAAGTACACGTTTCTGGCTTGGAAACTCGTTTCTCTGAGTGCTTCTGGACAAAAGTAACAGCCTAAGTGACAAAATCCTGTCAAAATGCTTTTCGGGCCCTGAAAACACTAAAAGTGACATGTTGCTGTTTTCTGACCAACTAGTGATGAAACCAGAAGAAACTGCCTTGCTACTATAGACTTCACCAAAGTACACGTTTCTGGCTTTGAAACTCGTTTCTGAGTGCTTCTGGACAAAAAGTAACAGCCTAAGTGACAAAATGCTGTCAAAATGCTTTTCGGGCCCTGAAAACACTAAAAGTGACATGTTGCTGATTTCTGACCAACTAGTGATGAAAACCAGAAGAAACTGCCTTGCTACTATAGACTTCACCAAAGTACACGTTTCTGGCTTGGAAACTCGTTTCTGAGTGCTTCTGGACAAAAGTAACAGTCTAAGTGACAACATGCTGTCAAAATGCTTTTTGGCCCTGAAAACACTAAAAGTGACATGATGCAGTTTTCTGGCCAACTAGTGATGGAAACCAGAGTGAAACTGCCTTGCTACTGAAGAAGTCACCAAACCACATGTTTCTGGCTTGGAATCTCAAATGCTTTTCGGGGCCTGAAAACACTAAAGTGACATGATGCTGTTTTCTGACCAACTAGTGATGGAAACCAGAAGAAACTGCCTTGCTACTATAGAATTCACACAAACCACATGTTTCTGGCTTGGAAATCTCAAAATGCTTTTTCGGGGCCTGAGAAACACTAAAAGTGACATGATGCTGTTTTCTGACCAACTAGTGATGGAAACCACAGGAAACTGCCTTGCTACTATAGACTTCACCAAAGTACATGTTTCCTGGCTTGGAAACTCGTTTCTGAGTGCTTCTGGACAAAAGTAACAGCCTAAGTGACAACATGCTGTCAAAATGCTTTTCGGCCCTGAAAACACTAAAAGTGACATGTTGCTGTTTTCTGACCAACTAGTGATGAAAACCAGAAGAAACTGCCTTGCTACTGAAGAAGTCACCAAACCACATGTTTCTGGCTTGGAAATCTCAAAATGCTTCTCGGGGCCTGAAAACACTAAAGTGACATGATGCTGTTTTCTGACCAACTAGTGATGAAAACCAGAAGAAAACTGCCTTGCTACTATAGACTTCACCAAAGTACACGTTTCTGGCTTGGAAACTCGTTTCTGAGTGCTTCTGGACAAAAGTAACAGCCTAAGTGACAACATGCTGTCAAAATGCTTTTTGGGCCCTGAAAACACTAAAAGTGACATGATGCTGTTTTCTGGCCAACTAGTGATGGAAAACCAGAGGAAACTACCTTGCTACTGAAGAAGTCACCAAACCACATGTTTCTGGCTGGGAAATCTCAAAATGCTTTTCAGGGCCTGAAAACACTAAAGTGACATGTTGCTGTTTTCTGACCAACTAGTGATGAAAACCAGAAGAAACTGCCTTGCTACTATAGACTTCAACAAAGTACACGTTTCTGGCTTGGAAACTCGTTTCTGAGTGCTTCTGGACAAAAGTAACAGCCTAAGTGACAACATGCTGTCAAAATGCTTTTTGGCCCTGAAAACACTAAAAGTGACATGATGCTGTTTTCTGGCCAACTAGTGATGGAAACCAGAGGAAACTGCCTTGCTACTGAAGAAGTCACCAAACCACATGTTTCTGCTTGGGAATCTCAAAATGCTTTTCGGGGCCTGAAAACACTAAAAGTGACATGATGCTGTTTTCTGACCAACTAGTGATGAAAACCAGAAGAAACTGCCTTGCTACTATAGACTTCACCAAAGTACATCGTTTCTGGCTTGGAAACTCGTTTCTGAGTGCTTCTGGACAAAAGTAACAGCCTAAGTGACAACATGCTGTCAAAATGCTTTTCGGGCCCTGAAAACACTAAAAGTGAAATGTTGCTGTTTTCTGACCAACTAGTGATGAAAACCAGAAGAAACTGCCTTGCTACTATAGACTTCACCAAAGTACACGTTTCTGGCTTGGAAACTCGTTTCTGAGTGCTTCTGGACAAAAGTAACAGCCTAAGTGACAAAATCCTGTCAAAATGCTTTTCGGGGCCTGAAAACACTAAAAGTGACATGTTGCTGTTTTCTGACCAACTAGTGATGAAAACCAGAAGAAACTGCCTTGCTACTATAGACTTCACCAAAGTACACGTTTCTGGCTTTGAAACTCGTTTCTGAGTGCTTCTGGACAAAAGTAACAGCCTAAGTGACAAAATGCTGTCAAAATGCTTTTCGGGGCCTGAAAACACTAAAAGTGACATGATGCTGTTTTCTGACCAACTAGTGATGGAAACCACAGGAAACTGCCTTGCTACTATAGACTTCACCAAAGTACACTGTTTCTGGCTTGGAAACTCGTTTCTGAGTGCTTCTGGACAAAAGTAACAGCCTAAGTGACAACATGCTGTCAAAATGCTTTTCGGGCCCTGAAAACACTAAAAGTGACATGTTGCTGTTTTTCTGACCAACTAGTGATGAAAACCAGAAGAAACTGCCTTGCTACTGAAGAAGTCACCAAACCACATGTTTCTGGCTTGGAAATCTCAAAATGCTTTTCAGGGCCTGAAAACACTAAAAGTGACATGTTGCTGTTTTCTGACCAACTAGTGATGAAAACCAGAAGAAACTGCCTTGCTACTATAGACTTCAACAAAGTACACGTTTCTGGCTTGGAAACTCGTTTCTGAGTGCTTCTGGACAAAAGTAACAGCCTAAGTGACAAAATGCTGTCAAAATGCTTTTCGGGCCCTGAAAACACTAAAAGTGACATGTTGCTGTTTTCTGACCAACTAGTGATGAAAACCAGAAGAAACTGCCTTGCTACTATAGACTTCACCAAAGTACATGTTTCTGGCTTGGAAACATCGTTTCTGAGTGCTTCTGGACAAAAGTAACAGCCTAAGTGACAACATGCTGTCAAAATGCTTTTCGGGCCCTGAAAACACTAAAAGTGACATGTTGCTGTTTTTCTGACCAACTAGTGATGAAAACCAGAAGAAACTGCCTTGCTACTATAGACTTCACCAAAGTACATGTTTCTGGCTTGGAAACTCGTTTCTGAGTGCTTCTGGACAAAAGTAACAGCCTAAGTGACAACATGCTGTCAAAATGCTTTTCGGGCCCTGAAAACACTAAAGTGACATGTTGCTGTTTTCTGACCAACTAGTGATGAAAACCAGAAGAAACTGCCTTGCTACTATAGACTTCACCAAAGTACACGTTTCTGGCTTGGAAACTCGTTTCTGAGTGCTTCTGGACAAAAGTAACAGCCCTAAGTGACAAAATGCTGTCAAAATGCTTTTCGGGCCCTGAAAACACTAAAAGTGACATGTTGCTGTTTTCTGACCAACTAGTGGATGAAAACCAGAAGAAACTGCCTTGCTACTATAGACTTCACCAAAGTACACGTTTCTGGCTTGGAAACTCGTTTCTGAGTGCTTCTGGACAAAAGTAACAGCCTAAGTGACAACATGCTGTCAAAATGCTTTTCGGGCCCTGAAAACACTAAAAGTGACATGTTGCTGTTTTCTGACCAACTAGTGATGGAAACCAGAAGAAACTGCCTTGCTACTATAGACTTCACCAAAGTACACGTTTCTGGCTTGGAAACTCGTTTCTGAGTGCTTCTGGACAAAAAGTAACAGCCTAAGTGACAACATGCTGTCAAAAATGCTTTTCGAAAACACTAAAAGTGACATGTTGCTGTTTTCTGACCAACTAGTGATGAAAACCAGAAGAAACTGCCTTGCTACTATAGACTTCACCAAAGTACACGTTTCTGGCTTGGAAACTCGTTTCTGAGTGCTTCTGGACAAAAGTAACAGCCTAAGTGACAACATGCTGTCAAAATGCTTTTTGGGCCCTGAAAACACTAAAAGTGACATGATGCTGTTTTCTGGCCAACTAGTGATGGAAACCAGAGGAAACTGCCTTGCTACTGAAGAAGTCACCAAACCACATGTTTCTGGCTGGGAAATCTCAAAATGCTTTTCAGGGCCTGAAAACACTAAAAGTGACATGTTGCTGTTTTCTGACCAACTAGTGATGAAAACCAGAAGAAACTGCCTTGCTACTATAGACTTCACCAAAGTACACGTTTCTGGCTTGGAAACTCGTTTCTGAGTGCTTCTGGACAAAAGTAACAGCCTAAGTGACAACATGCTGTCAAAATGCTTTTCGGGCCCTGAAAACACTAAAAGTGAAATGTTGCTGTTTTCTGACCAACTAGTGATGAAAACCAGAAGAAACTGCCTTGCTACTATAGACTTCACCAAAGTACACGTTTCTGGCTTGGAAACTCGTTTCTGAGTGCTTCTGGACAAAAGTAACAGCCTAAGTGACAAAATCCTGTCAAAATGCTTTTCGGGCCCTGAAAAAACTAAAAGTGACATGATGCTGTTTTCTGGCCAACTAGTGATGGAAACCAGAGGAAACTGCCTTGCTACTGAAGAAGTCACCAAACCACATGTTTCTGGATGGGAAATCTCAAAATGCTTTTCAGGGCCTGAAAACACTAAAAGTGACATGTTGCTGTTTTCTGACCAACTAGTGATGAAAACCAGAAGAAACTGCCTTGCTACTATAGACTTCAACAAAGTACACGTTTCTGGCTTGGAAACTCGTTTCTGAGTGCTTCTGGACAAAAGTAACAGCCTAAGTGACAAAATGCTGTCAAAATGCTTTTCGGGCCCTGAAAACACTAAAAGTGACATGTTGCTGTTTTCTGACCAACTAGTGATGAAAACCAGAAGAAACTGCCTTGCTACTATAGACTTCACCAAAGTACACGTTTCTGGCTTGGAAACTCGTTTCTGAGTGCTTCTGGACAAAAGTAACAGCCTAAGTGACAACATGCTGTCAAAATGCTTTTCGGGCCCTGAAAACACTAAAAGTGACATGTTGCTGTTTTCTGACCAACTAGTGATGGAAACCAGAAGAAACTGCCTTGCTACTATAGACTTCACCAAAGTACACGTTTCTGGCTTGGAAACTCGTTTCTGAGTGCTTCTGGACAAAAGTAACAGCCTAAGTGACAACATGCTGTCAAAATGCTTTTCGGGCCCTGAAAACACTAAAAGTGACATGTTGCTGTTTTCTGACCAACTAGTGATGAAAACCAGAAGAAACTGCCTTGCTACTATAGACTTCACCAAAGTACACGTTTCTGGCTTGGAAACTCGTTTCTGAGTGCTTCTGGACAAAAGTAACAGCCTAAGTGACAACATGCTGTCAAAATGCTTTTTGGGCCCTGAAAACACTAAAAGTGACATGATGCTGTTTTCTGGCCAACTAGTGATGGAAACCAGAGGAAACTGCCTTGCTACTGAAGAAGTCACCAAACCACATGTTTCTGGCTGGGAAATCTCAAAATGCTTTTCAGGGCCTGAAAACACTAAAAGTGACATGTTGCTGTTTTCTGACCAACTAGTGATGAAAACCAGAAGAAACTGCCTTGCTACTATAGACTTCACCAAAGTACACGTTTCTGGCTTGGAAACTCGTTTCTGAGTGCTTCTGGACAAAAGTAACAGCCTAAGTGACAAAATCCTGTCAAAATGCTTTTCGGGCCCTGAAAACACTAAAAGTGACATGTTGCTGTTTTCTGACCAACTAGTGATGAAAACCAGAAGAAACTGCCTTGCTACTATAGACTTCACCAAAGTACACGTTTCTGGCTTTGAAACTCGTTTCTGAGTGCTTCTGGACAAAAGTAACAGCCTAAGTGACAAAATGCTGTCAAAATGCTTTTCGGGCCCTGAAAACACTAAAAGTGACATGTTGCTGTTTTCTGACCAACTAGTGATGAAAACCAGAAGAAACTGCCTTGCTACTATAGACTTCACCAAAGTACACGTTTCTGGCTTGGAAACTCGTTTCTGAGTGCTTCTGGACAAAAGTAACAGCCTAAGTGACAACATGCTGTCAAAATGCTTTTTGGGCCCTGAAAACACTAAAAGTGACATGATGCTGTTTTCTGGCCAACTAGTGATGGAAACCAGAGGAAACTACCTTGCTACTGAAGAAGTCACCAAACCACATGTTTCTGGCTGGGAAATCTCAAAATGCTTTTCAGGGCCTGAAAACACTAAAAGTGACATGTTGCTGTTTTCTGACCAACTAGTGATGAAAACCAGAAGAAACTGCCTTGCTACTATAGACTTCAACAAAGTACACGTTTCTGGCTTGGAAACTCGTTTCTGAGTGCTTCTGGACAAAAGTAACAGCCTAAGTGACAACATGCTGTCAAAATGCTTTTTGGGCCCTGAAAACACTAAAAGTGACATGATGCTGTTTTCTGGCCAACTAGTGATGGAAACCAGAGGAAACTGCCTTGCTACTGAAGAAGTCACCAAACCACATGTTTCTGGCTTGGGAATCTCAAAATGCTTTTCGGGGCCTGAAAACACTAAAAGTGACATGATGCTGTTTTCTGACCAACTAGTGATGAAAACCAGAAGAAACTGCCTTGCTACTATAGACTTCACCAAAGTACACGTTTCTGGCTTGGAAACTCGTTTCTGAGTGCTTCTGGACAAAAGTAACAGCCTAAGTGACAACATGCTGTCAAAATGCTTTTCGGGCCCTGAAAACACTAAAAGTGAAATGTTGCTGTTTTCTGACCAACTAGTGATGAAAACCAGAAGAAACTGCCTTGCTACTATAGACTTCACCAAAGTACACGTTTCTGGCTTGGAAACTCGTTTCTGAGTGCTTCTGGACAAAAGTAACAGCCTAAGTGACAAAATCCTGTCAAAATGCTTTTCGGGCCCTGAAAACACTAAAAGTGACATGTTGCTGTTTTCTGACCAACTAGTGATGAAAACCAGAAGAAACTGCCTTGCTACTATAGACTTCACCAAAGTACACGTTTCTGGCTTTGAAACTCGTTTCTGAGTGCTTCTGGACAAAAGTAACAGCCTAAGTGACAAAATGCTGTCAAAATGCTTTTCGGGGCCTGAAAACACTAAAAGTGACATGATGCTGTTTTCTGACCAACTAGTGATGGAAACCACAGGAAACTGCCTTGCTACTATAGACTTCACCAAAGTACATGTTTCTGGCTTGGAAACTCGTTTCTGAGTGCTTCTGGACAAAAGTAACAGCCTAAGTGACAACATGCTGTCAAAATGCTTTTCGGGCCCTGAAAACACTAAAAGTGACATGTTGCTGTTTTCTGACCAACTAGTGATGAAAACCAGAAGAAACTGCCTTGCTACTGAAGAAGTCACCAAACCACATGTTTCTGGCTTGGAAATCTCAAAATGCTTCTCGGGGCCTGAAAACACTAAAAGTGACATGATGCTGTTTTCTGACCAACTAGTGATGAAAACCAGAAGAAACTGCCTTGCTACTATAGACTTCACCAAAGTACACGTTTCTGGCTTGGAAACTCGTTTCTGAGTGCTTCTGGACAAAAGTAACAGCCTAAGTGACAACATGCTGTCAAAATGCTTTTTGGGCCCTGAAAACACTAAAAGTGACATGATGCTGTTTTCTGGCCAACTAGTGATGGAAACCAGAGGAAACTGCCTTGCTACTGAAGAAGTCACCAAACCACATGTTTCTGGATGGGAAATCTCAAAATGCTTTTCAGGGCCTGAAAACACTAAAAGTGACATGTTGCTGTTTTCTGACCAACTAGTGATGAAAACCAGAAGAAACTGCCTTGCTACTATAGACTTCAACAAAGTACACGTTTCTGGCTTGGAAACTCGTTTCTGAGTGCTTCTGGACAAAAGTAACAGCCTAAGTGACAAAATGCTGTCAAAATGCTTTTCGGGCCCTGAAAACACTAAAAGTGACATGTTGCTGTTTTCTGACCAACTAGTGATGAAAACCAGAAGAAACTGCCTTGCTACTATAGACTTCACCAAAGTACATGTTTCTTGCTTGGAAACTCGTTTCTGAGTGCTTCTGGACAAAAGTAACAGCCTAAGTGACAACATGCTGTCAAAATGCTTTTCGGGCCCTGAAAACACTAAAAGTGACATGTTGCTGTTTTCTGACCAACTAGTGATGAAAACCAGAAGAAACTGCCTTGCTACTATAGACTTCACCAAAGTACATGTTTCTGGCTTGGAAACTCGTTTCTGAGTGCTTCTGGACAAAAGTAACAGCCTAAGTGACAACATGCTGTCAAAATGCTTTTCGGGCCCTGAAAACACTAAAAGTGACATGTTGCTGTTTTCTGACCAACTAGTGATGAAAACCAGAAGAAACTGCCTTGCTACTATAGACTTCACCAAAGTACACGTTTCTGGCTTGGAAACTCGTTTCTGAGTGCTTCTGGACAAAAGTAACAGCCTAAGTGACAAAATGCTGTCAAAATGCTTTTCGGGCCCTGAAAACACTAAAAGTGACATGTTGCTGTTTTCTGACCAACTAGTGATGAAAACCAGAAGAAACTGCCTTGCTACTATAGACTTCACCAAAGTACACGTTTCTGGCTTGGAAACTCGTTTCTGAGTGCTTCTGGACAAAAGTAACAGCCTAAGTGACAACATGCTGTCAAAATGCTTTTCGGGCCCTGAAAACACTAAAAGTGACATGTTGCTGTTTTCTGACCAACTAGTGATGGAAACCAGAAGAAACTGCCTTGCTACTATAGACTTCACCAAAGTACACGTTTCTGGCTTGGAAACTCGTTTCTGAGTGCTTCTGGACAAAAGTAACAGCCTAAGTGACAACATGCTGTCAAAATGCTTTTCGGGCCCTGAAAACACTAAAAGTGACATGTTGCTGTTTTCTGACCAACTAGTGATGAAAACCAGAAGAAACTGCCTTGCTACTATAGACTTCACCAAAGTACACGTTTCTGGCTTGGAAACTCGTTTCTGAGTGCTTCTGGACAAAAGTAACAGCCTAAGTGACAACATGCTGTCAAAATGCTTTTCGGGCCCTGAAAACACTAAAAGTGACATGTTGCTGTTTTCTGGCCAACTAGTGATGGAAACCAGAGGAAACTGCCTTGCTACTGAAGAAGTCACCAAACCACATGTTTCTGGCTGGGAAATCTCAAAATGCTTTTCAGGGCCTGAAAACACTAAAAGTGACATGTTGCTGTTTTCTGACCAACTAGTGATGAAAACCAGAAGAAACTGCCTTGCTACTATAGACTTCACCAAAGTACACGTTTCTGGCTTGGAAACTCGTTTCTGAGTGCTTCTGGACAAAAGTAACAGCCTAAGTGACAACATGCTGTCAAAATGCTTTTCGGGCCCTGAAAACACTAAAAGTGAAATGTTGCTGTTTTCTGACCAACTAGTGATGAAAACCAGAAGAAACTGCCTTGCTACTATAGACTTCACCAAAGTACACGTTTCTGGCTTGGAAACTCGTTTCTGAGTGCTTCTGGACAAAAGTAACAGCCTAAGTGACAAAATCCTGTCAAAATGCTTTTCGGGCCCTGAAAACACTAAAAGTGACATGTTGCTGTTTTCTGACCAACTAGTGATGAAAACCAGAAGAAACTGCCTTGCTACTATAGACTTCACCAAAGTACACGTTTCTGGCTTTGAAACTCGTTTCTGAGTGCTTCTGGACAAAAGTAACAGCCTAAGTGACAAAATGCTGTCAAAATGCTTTTCGGGCCCTGAAAACACTAAAAGTGACATGTTGCTGTTTTCTGACCAACTAGTGATGAAAACCAGAAGAAACTGCCTTGCTACTATAGACTTCACCAAAGTACACGTTTCTGGCTTTGAAACTCGTTTCTGAGTGCTTCTGGACAAAAGTAACAGCCTAAGTGACAAAATGCTGTCAAAATGCTTTTCGGGGCCTGAAAACACTAAAAGTGACATGATGCTGTTTTCTGACCAACTAGTGATGGAAACCACAGGAAACTGCCTTGCTACTATAGACTTCACCAAAGTACATGTTTCTGGCTTGGAAACTCGTTTCTGAGTGCTTCTGGACAAAAGTAACAGCCTAAGTGACAACATGCTGTCAAAATGCTTTTCGGGCCCTGAAAACACTAAAAGTGACATGTTGCTGTTTTCTGACCAACTAGTGATGAAAACCAGAAGAAACTGCCTTGCTACTGAAGAAGTCACCAAACCACATGTTTCTGGCTTGGAAATCTCAAAATGCTTCTCGGGGCCTGAAAACACTAAAAGTGACATGATGCTGTTTTCTGACCAACTAGTGATGAAAACCAGAAGAAACTGCCTTGCTACTATAGACTTCACCAAAGTACACGTTTCTGGCTTGGAAACTCGTTTCTGAGTGCTTCTGGACAAAAGTAACAGCCTAAGTGACAACATGCTGTCAAAATGCTTTTTGGGCCCTGAAAACACTAAAAGTGACATGATGCTGTTTTCTGGCCAACTAGTGATGGAAACCAGAGGAAACTGCCTTGCTACTGAAGAAGTCACCAAACCACATGTTTCTGGATGGGAAATCTCAAAATGCTTTTCAGGGCCTGAAAACACTAAAAGTGACATGTTGCTGTTTTCTGACCAACTAGTGATGAAAACCAGAAGAAACTGCCTTGCTACTATAGACTTCAACAAAGTACACGTTTCTGGCTTGGAAACTCGTTTCTGAGTGCTTCTGGACAAAAGTAACAGCCTAAGTGACAAAATGCTGTCAAAATGCTTTTCGGGCCCTGAAAACACTAAAAGTGACATGTTGCTGTTTTCTGACCAACTAGTGATGAAAACCAGAAGAAACTGCCTTGCTACTATAGACTTCACCAAAGTACATGTTTCTTGCTTGGAAACTCGTTTCTGAGTGCTTCTGGACAAAAGTAACAGCCTAAGTGACAACATGCTGTCAAAATGCTTTTCGGGCCCTGAAAACACTAAAAGTGACATGTTGCTGTTTTCTGACCAACTAGTGATGAAAACCAGAAGAAACTGCCTTGCTACTATAGACTTCACCAAAGTACATGTTTCTGGCTTGGAAACTCGTTTCTGAGTGCTTCTGGACAAAAGTAACAGCCTAAGTGACAACATGCTGTCAAAATGCTTTTCGGGCCCTGAAAACACTAAAAGTGACATGTTGCTGTTTTCTGACCAACTAGTGATGAAAACCAGAAGAAACTGCCTTGCTACTATAGACTTCACCAAAGTACACGTTTCTGGCTTGGAAACTCGTTTCTGAGTGCTTCTGGACAAAAGTAACAGCCTAAGTGACAAAATGCTGTCAAAATGCTTTTCGGGCCCTGAAAACACTAAAAGTGACATGTTGCTGTTTTCTGACCAACTAGTGATGAAAACCAGAAGAAACTGCCTTGCTACTATAGACTTCACCAAAGTACACGTTTCTGGCTTGGAAACTCGTTTCTGAGTGCTTCTGGACAAAAGTAACAGCCTAAGTGACAACATGCTGTCAAAATGCTTTTCGGGCCCTGAAAACACTAAAAGTGACATGTTGCTGTTTTCTGACCAACTAGTGATGGAAACCAGAAGAAACTGCCTTGCTACTATAGACTTCACCAAAGTACACGTTTCTGGCTTGGAAACTCGTTTCTGAGTGCTTCTGGACAAAAGTAACAGCCTAAGTGACAACATGCTGTCAAAATGCTTTTCGGGCCCTGAAAACACTAAAAGTGACATGTTGCTGTTTTCTGACCAACTAGTGATGAAAACCAGAAGAAACTGCCTTGCTACTATAGACTTCACCAAAGTACACGTTTCTGGCTTGGAAACTCGTTTCTGAGTGCTTCTGGACAAAAGTAACAGCCTAAGTGACAACATGCTGTCAAAATGCTTTTCGGGCCCTGAAAACACTAAAAGTGACATGTTGCTGTTTTCTGGCCAACTAGTGATGGAAACCAGAGGAAACTGCCTTGCTACTGAAGAAGTCACCAAACCACATGTTTCTGGCTGGGAAATCTCAAAATGCTTTTCAGGGCCTGAAAACACTAAAAGTGACATGTTGCTGTTTTCTGACCAACTAGTGATGAAAACCAGAAGAAACTGCCTTGCTACTATAGACTTCACCAAAGTACACGTTTCTGGCTTGGAAACTCGTTTCTGAGTGCTTCTGGACAAAAGTAACAGCCTAAGTGACAACATGCTGTCAAAATGCTTTTCGGGCCCTGAAAACACTAAAAGTGAAATGTTGCTGTTTTCTGACCAACTAGTGATGAAAACCAGAAGAAACTGCCTTGCTACTATAGACTTCACCAAAGTACACGTTTCTGGCTTGGAAACTCGTTTCTGAGTGCTTCTGGACAAAAGTAACAGCCTAAGTGACAAAATCCTGTCAAAATGCTTTTCGGGCCCTGAAAACACTAAAAGTGACATGTTGCTGTTTTCTGACCAACTAGTGATGAAAACCAGAAGAAACTGCCTTGCTACTATAGACTTCACCAAAGTACACGTTTCTGGCTTTGAAACTCGTTTCTGAGTGCTTCTGGACAAAAGTAACAGCCTAAGTGACAAAATGCTGTCAAAATGCTTTTCGGGCCCTGAAAACACTAAAAGTGACATGTTGCTGTTTTCTGACCAACTAGTGATGAAAACCAGAAGAAACTGCCTTGCTACTATAGACTTCACCAAAGTACACGTTTCTGGCTTGGAAACTCGTTTCTGAGTGCTTCTGGACAAAAGTAACAGCCTAAGTGACAACATGCTGTCAAAATGCTTTTTGGGCCCTGAAAACACTAAAAGTGACATGATGCTGTTTTCTGGCCAACTAGTGATGGAAACCAGAGGAAACTGCCTTGCTACTGAAGAAGTCACCAAACCACATGTTTCTGGCTTGGGAATCTCAAAATGCTTTTCGGGGCCTGAAAACACTAAAAGTGACATGATGCTGTTTTCTGACCAACTAGTGATGAAAACCAGAAGAAACTGCCTTGCTACTATAGACTTCACCAAAGTACACGTTTCTGGCTTGGAAACTCGTTTCTGAGTGCTTCTGGACAAAAGTAACAGCCTAAGTGACAACATGCTGTCAAAATGCTTTTCGGGCCCTGAAAACACTAAAAGTGAAATGTTGCTTTTTTCTGACCAACTAGTGATGAAAACCAGAAGAAACTGCCTTGCTACTATAGACTTCACCAAAGTACACGTTTCTGGCTTGGAAACTCGTTTCTGAGTGCTTCTGGACAAAAGTAACAGCCTAAGTGACAAAATCCTGTCAAAATGCTTTTCGGGCCCTGAAAACACTAAAAGTGACATGTTGCTGTTTTCTGACCAACTAGTGATGAAAACCAGAAGAAACTGCCTTGCTACTATAGACTTCACCAAAGTACACGTTTCTGGCTTTGAAACTCGATTCTGAGTGCTTCTGGACAAAAGTAACAGCCTAAGTGACAAAATGCTGTCAAAATGCTTTTCGGGCCCTGAAAACACTAAAAGTGACATGTTGCTGTTTTCTGACCAACTAGTGATGAAAACCAGAAGAAACTGCCTTGCTACTATAGACTTCACCAAAGTACACGTTTCTGGCTTGGAAACTCGTTTCTGAGTGCTTCTGGACAAAAGTAACAGCCTAAGTGACAACATGCTGTCAAAATGCTTTTTGGGCCCTGAAAACACTAAAAGTGACATGATGCTGTTTTCTGACCAACTAGTGATGGAAACCAGAGGAAACTGCCTTGCTACTGAAGAAGTCACCAAACCACATGTTTCTGGCTTGGGAATCTCAAAATGCTTTTCGGGGCCTGAAAACACTAAAAGTGACATGATGCTGTTTTCTGACCAACTAGTGATGAAAACCAGAAGAAACTGCCTTGCTACTATAGACTTCACCAAAGTACACGTTTCTGGCTTGGAAACTCGTTTCTGAGTGCTTCTGGACAAAAGTAACAGCCTAAGTGACAACATGCTGTCAAAATGCTTTTCGGGCCCTGAAAACACTAAAAGTGAAATGTTGCTGTTTTCTGACCAACTAGTGATGAAAACCAGAAGAAACTGCCTTGCTACTATAGACTTCACCAAAGTACACGTTTCTGGCTTGGAAACTCGTTTCTGAGTGCTTCTGGACAAAAGTAACAGCCTAAGTGACAAAATCCTGTCAAAATGCTTTTCGGGCCCTGAAAACACTAAAAGTGACATGTTGCTGTTTTCTGACCAACTAGTGATGAAAACCAGAAGAAACTGCCTTGCTACTATAGACTTCACCAAAGTACACGTTTCTGGCTTTGAAACTCGTTTCTGAGTGCTTCTGGACAAAAGTAACAGCCTAAGTGACAAAATGCTGTCAAAATGCTTTTCGGGCCCTGAAAACACTAAAAGTGACATGTTGCTGATTTCTGACCAACTAGTGATGAAAACCAGAAGAAACTGCCTTGCTACTATAGACTTCACCAAAGTACACGTTTCTGGCTTGGAAACTCGTTTCTGAGTGCTTCTGGACAAAAGTAACAGTCTAAGTGACAACATGCTGTCAAAATGCTTTTTGGGCCCTGAAAACACTAAAAGTGACATGATGCAGTTTTCTGGCCAACTAGTGATGGAAACCAGAGGAAACTGCCTTGCTACTGAAGAAGTCACCAAACCACATGTTTCTGGCTTGGAAATCTCAAAATGCTTTTCGGGGCCTGAAAACACTAAAAGTGACATGATGCTGTTTTCTGACCAACTAGTGATGGAAACCAGAAGAAACTGCCTTGCTACTATAGAATTCACCAAACCACATGTTTCTGGCTTGGAAATCTCAAAATGCTTTTCGGGGCCTGAAAACACTAAAAGTGACATGATGCTGTTTTCTGACCAACTAGTGATGGAAACCACAGGAAACTGCCTTGCTACTATAGACTTCACCAAAGTACATGTTTCTGGCTTGGAAACTCGTTTCTGAGTGCTTCTGGACAAAAGTAACAGCCTAAGTGACAACATGCTGTCAAAATGCTTTTCGGGCCCTGAAAACACTAAAAGTGACATGTTGCTGTTTTCTGACCAACTAGTGATGAAAACCAGAAGAAACTGCCTTGCTACTGAAGAAGTCACCAAACCACATGTTTCTGGCTTGGAAATCTCAAAATGCTTCTCGGGGCCTGAAAACACTAAAAGTGACATGATGCTGTTTTCTGACCAACTAGTGATGAAAACCAGAAGAAACTGCCTTGCTACTATAGACTTCACCAAAGTACACGTTTCTGGCTTGGAAACTCGTTTCTGAGTGCTTCTGGACAAAAGTAACAGCCTAAGTGACAACATGCTGTCAAAATGCTTTTTGGGCCCTGAAAACACTAAAAGTGACATGATGCTGTTTTCTGGCCAACTAGTGATGGAAACCAGAGGAAACTACCTTGCTACTGAAGAAGTCACCAAACCACATGTTTCTGGCTGGGAAATCTCAAAATGCTTTTCAGGGCCTGAAAACACTAAAAGTGACATGTTGCTGTTTTCTGACCAACTAGTGATGAAAACCAGAAGAAACTGCCTTGCTACTATAGACTTCAACAAAGTACACGTTTCTGGCTTGGAAACTCGTTTCTGAGTGCTTCTGGACAAAAGTAACAGCCTAAGTGACAACATGCTGTCAAAATGCTTTTTGGGCCCTGAAAACACTAAAAGTGACATGATGCTGTTTTCTGGCCAACTAGTGATGGAAACCAGAGGAAACTGCCTTGCTACTGAAGAAGTCACCAAACCACATGTTTCTGGCTTGGGAATCTCAAAATGCTTTTCGGGGCCTGAAAACACTAAAAGTGACATGATGCTGTTTTCTGACCAACTAGTGATGAAAACCAGAAGAAACTGCCTTGCTACTATAGACTTCACCAAAGTACACGTTTCTGGCTTGGAAACTCGTTTCTGAGTGCTTCTGGACAAAAGTAACAGCCTAAGTGACAACATGCTGTCAAAATGCTTTTCGGGCCCTGAAAACACTAAAAGTGAAATGTTGCTGTTTTCTGACCAACTAGTGATGAAAACCAGAAGAAACTGCCTTGCTACTATAGACTTCACCAAAGTACACGTTTCTGGCTTGGAAACTCGTTTCTGAGTGCTTCTGGACAAAAGTAACAGCCTAAGTGACAAAATCCTGTCAAAATGCTTTTCGGGCCCTGAAAAAACTAAAAGTGACATGTTGCTGTTTTCTGACCAACTAGTGATGAAAACCAGAAGAAACTGCCTTGCTACTATAGACTTCACCAAAGTACACGTTTCTGGCTTTGAAACTCGTTTCTGAGTGCTTCTGGACAAAAGTAACAGCCTAAGTGACAAAATGCTGTCAAAATGCTTTTCGGGGCCTGAAAACACTAAAAGTGACATGATGCTGTTTTCTGACCAACTAGTGATGGAAACCACAGGAAACTGCCTTGCTACTATAGACTTCACCAAAGTACATGTTTCTGGCTTGGAAACTCGTTTCTGAGTGCTTCTGGACAAAAGTAACAGCCTAAGTGACAACATGCTGTCAAAATGCTTTTCGGGCCCTGAAAACACTAAAAGTGACATGTTGCTGTTTTCTGACCAACTAGTGATGAAAACCAGAAGAAACTGCCTTGCTACTGAAGAAGTCACCAAACCACATGTTTCTGGCTTGGAAATCTCAAAATGCTTCTCGGGGCCTGAAAACACTAAAAGTGACATGATGCTGTTTTCTGACCAACTAGTGATGAAAACCAGAAGAAACTGCCTTGCTACTATAGACTTCACCAAAGTACACGTTTCTGGCTTGGAAACTCGTTTCTGAGTGCTTCTGGACAAAAGTAACAGCCTAAGTGACAACATGCTGTCAAAATGCTTTTTGGGCCCTGAAAACACTAAAAGTGACATGATGCTGTTTTCTGGCCAACTAGTGATGGAAACCAGAGGAAACTGCCTTGCTACTGAAGAAGTCACCAAACCACATGTTTCTGGCTGGGAAATCTCAAAATGCTTTTCAGGGCCTGAAAACACTAAAAGTGACATGTTGCTGTTTTCTGACCAACTAGTGATGAAAACCAGAAGAAACTGCCTTGCTACTATAGACTTCAACAAAGTACACGTTTCTGGCTTGGAAACTCGTTTCTGAGTGCTTCTGGACAAAAGTAACAGCCTAAGTGACAAAATGCTGTCAAAATGCTTTTCGGGCCCTGAAAACACTAAAAGTGACATGTTGCTGTTTTCTGACCAACTAGTGATGAAAACCAGAAGAAACTGCCTTGCTACTATAGACTTCACCAAAGTACATGTTTCTGGCTTGGAAACTCGTTTCTGAGTGCTTCTGGACAAAAGTAACAGCCTAAGTGACAACATGCTGTCAAAATGCTTTTCGGGCCCTGAAAACACTAAAAGTGACATGTTGCTGTTTTCTGACCAACTAGTGATGAAAACCAGAAGAAACTGCCTTGCTACTATAGACTTCACCAAAGTACACGTTTCTGGCTTGGAAACTCGTTTCTGAGTGCTTCTGGACAAAAGTAACAGCCTAAGTGACAAAATGCTGTCAAAATGCTTTTCGGGCCCTGAAAACACTAAAAGTGACATGTTGCTGTTTTCTGACCAACTAGTGATGAAAACCAGAAGAAACTGCCTTGCTACTATAGACTTCACCAAAGTACACGTTTCTGGCTTGGAAACTCATTTCTGAGTGCTTCTGGACAAAAGTAACAGCCTAAGTGACAACATGCTGTCAAAATGCTTTTCGGGCCCTGAAAACACTAAAAGTGACATGTTGCTGTTTTCTGACCAACTAGTGATGGAAACCAGAAGAAACTGCCTTGCTACTATAGACTTCACCAAAGTACACGTTTCTGGCTTGGAAACTCGTTTCTGAGTGCTTCTGGACAAAAGTAACAGCCTAAGTGACAACATGCTGTCAAAATGCTTTTCGGGCCCTGAAAACACTAAAAGTGACATGTTGCTGTTTTCTGACCAACTAGTGATGAAAACCAGAAGAAACTGCCTTGCTACTATAGACTTCACCAAAGTACACGTTTCTGGCTTGGAAACTCGTTTCTGAGTGCTTCTGGACAAAAGTAACAGCCTAAGTGACAACATGCTGTCAAAATGCTTTTTGGGCCCTGAAAACACTAAAAGTGACATGATGCTGTTTTCTGGCCAACTAGTGATGGAAACCAGAGGAAACTGCCTTGCTACTGAAGAAGTCACCAAACCACATGTTTCTGGCTGGGAAATCTCAAAATGCTTTTCAGGGCCTGAAAACACTAAAAGTGACATGTTGCTGTTTTCTGACCAACTAGTGATGAAAACCAGAAGAAACTGCCTTGCTACTATAGACTTCACCAAAGTACACGTTTCTGGCTTGGAAACTCGTTTCTGAGTGCTTCTGGACAAAAGTAACAGCCTAAGTGACAACATGCTGTCAAAATGCTTTTCGGGCCCTGAAAACACTAAAAGTGAAATGTTGCTGTTTTCTGACCAACTAGTGATGAAAACCAGAAGAAACTGCCTTGCTACTATAGACTTCACCAAAGTACACGTTTCTGGCTTGGAAACTCGTTTCTGAGTGCTTCTGGACAAAAGTAACAGCCTAAGTGACAACATGCTGTCAAAATGCTTTTTGGGCCCTGAAAACACTAAAAGTGACATGATGCTGTTTTCTGGCCAACTAGTGATGGAAACCAGAGGAAACTGCCTTGCTACTGAAGAAGTCACCAAACCACATGTTTCTGGCTTGGGAATCTCAAAATGCTTTTCGGGGCCTGAAAACACTAAAAGTGACATGATGCTGTTTTCTGACCAACTAGTGATGAAAACCAGAAGAAACTGCCTTGCTACTATAGACTTCACCAAAGTACACGTTTCTGGCTTGGAAACTCGTTTCTGAGTGCTTCTGGACAAAAGTAACAGCCTAAGTGACAACATGCTGTCAAAATGCTTTTCGGGCCCTGAAAACACTAAAAGTGAAATGTTGCTTTTTTCTGACCAACTAGTGATGAAAACCAGAAGAAACTGCCTTGCTACTATAGACTTCACCAAAGTACACGTTTCTGGCTTGGAAACTCGTTTCTGAGTGCTTCTGGACAAAAGTAACAGCCTAAGTGACAACATGCTGTCAAAATGCTTTTCGGGCCCTGAAAACACTAAAAGTGACATGTTGCTGTTTTCTGACCAACTAGTGATGAAAACCAGAAGAAACTGCCTTGCTACTATAGACTTCACCAAAGTACACGTTTCTGGCTTTGAAACTCGTTTCTGAGTGCTTCTGGACAAAAGTAACAGCCTAAGTGACAAAATGCTGTCAAAATGCTTTTCGGGCCCTGAAAACACTAAAAGTGACATGTTGCTGTTTTCTGACCAACTAGTGATGAAAACCAGAAGAAACTGCCTTGCTACTATAGACTTCACCAAAGTACACGTTTCTGGCTTGGAAACTCGTTTCTGAGTGCTTCTGGACAAAAGTAACAGCCTAAGTGAAAACATGCTGTCAAAATGCTTTTTGGGCCCTGAAAACACTAAAAGTGACATGATGCTGTTTTCTGGCCAACTAGTGATGGAAACCAGAGGAAACTGCCTTGCTACTGAAGAAGTCACCAAACCACATGTTTCTGGCTTGGGAATCTCAAAATGCTTTTCGGGGCCTGAAAACACTAAAAGTGACATGATGCTGTTTTCTGACCAACTAGTGATGAAAACCAGAAGAAACTGCCTTGCTACTATAGACTTCACCAAAGTACACGTTTCTGGCTTGGAAACTCGTTTCTGAGTGCTTCTGGACAAAAGTAACAGCCTAAGTGACAACATGCTGTCAAAATGCTTTTCGGGCCCTGAAAACACTAAAAGTGAAATGTTGCTGTTTTCTGACCAACTAGTGATGAAAACCAGAAGAAACTGCCTTGCTACTATAGACTTCACCAAAGTACACGTTTCTGGCTTGGAAACTCGTTTCTGAGTGCTTCTGGACAAAAGTAACAGCCTAAGTGACAAAATCCTGTCAAAATGCTTTTCGGGCCCTGAAAACACTAAAAGTGACATGTTGCTGTTTTCTGACCAACTAGTGATGAAAACCAGAAGAAACTGCCTTGCTACTATAGACTTCACCAAAGTACACGTTTCTGGCTTTGAAACTCGTTTCTGAGTGCTTCTGGACAAAAGTAACAGCCTAAGTGACAAAATGCTGTCAAAATGCTTTTCGGGCCCTGAAAACACTAAAAGTGACATGTTGCTGATTTCTGACCAACTAGTGATGAAAACCAGAAGAAACTGCCTTGCTACTATAGACTTCACCAAAGTACACGTTTCTGGCTTGGAAACTCGTTTCTGAGTGCTTCTGGACAAAAGTAACAGTCTAAGTGACAACATGCTGTCAAAATGCTTTTTGGGCCCTGAAAACACTAAAAGTGACATGATGCAGTTTTCTGGCCAACTAGTGATGGAAACCAGAGGAAACTGCCTTGCTACTGAAGAAGTCACCAAACCACATGTTTCTGGCTTGGAAATCTCAAAATGCTTTTCGGGGCCTGAAAACACTAAAAGTGACATGATGCTGTTTTCTGACCAACTAGTGATGGAAACCAGAAGAAACTGCCTTGCTACTATAGAATTCACCAAACCACATGTTTCTGGCTTGGAAATCTCAAAATGCTTTTCGGGGCCTGAAAACACTAAAAGTGACATGATGCTGTTTTCTGACCAACTAGTGATGAAAACCAGAAGAAACTGCCTTGCTACTATAGACTTCACCAAAGTACACGTTTCTGGCTTGGAAACTCGTTTCTGAGTGCTTCTGGACAAAAGTAACAGCCTAAGTGACAACATGCTGTCAAAATGCTTTTCGGGCCCTGAAAACACTAAAAGTGAAATGTTGCTTTTTTCTGACCAACTAGTGATGAAAACCAGAAGAAACTGCCTTGCTACTATAGACTTCACCAAAGTACACGTTTCTGGCTTGGAAACTCGTTTCTGAGTGCTTCTGGACAAAAGTAACAGCCTAAGTGACAACATGCTGTCAAAATGCTTTTCGGGCCCTGAAAACACTAAAAGTGACATGTTGCTGTTTTCTGACCAACTAGTGATGAAAACCAGAAGAAACTGCCTTGCTACTATAGACTTCACCAAAGTACACGTTTCTGGCTTTGAAACTCGTTTCTGAGTGCTTCTGGACAAAAGTAACAGCCTAAGTGACAAAATGCTGTCAAAATGCTTTTCGGGCCCTGAAAACACTAAAAGTGACATGTTGCTGTTTTCTGACCAACTAGTGATGAAAACCAGAAGAAACTGCCTTGCTACTATAGACTTCACCAAAGTACACGTTTCTGGCTTGGAAACTCGTTTCTGAGTGCTTCTGGACAAAAGTAACAGCCTAAGTGACAACATGCTGTCAAAATGCTTTTTGGGCCCTGAAAACACTAAAAGTGACATGATGCTGTTTTCTGGCCAACTAGTGATGGAAACCAGAGGAAACTGCCTTGCTACTGAAGAAGTCACCAAACCACATGTTTCTGGCTTGGAAATCTCAAAATGCTTCTCGGGGCCTGAAAACACTAAAAGTGACATGATGCTGTTTTCTGACCAACTAGTGATGAAAACCAGAAGAAACTGCCTTGCTACTATAGACTTCACCAAAGTACACGTTTCTGGCTTGGAAACTCGTTTCTGAGTGCTTCTGGACAAAAGTAACAGCCTAAGTGACAACATGCTGTCAAAATGCTTTTCGGGCCCTGAAAACACTAAAAGTGAAATGTTGCTTTTTTCTGACCAACTAGTGATGAAAACCAGAAGAAACTGCCTTGCTACTATAGACTTCACCAAAGTACACGTTTCTGGCTTGGAAACTCGTTTCTGAGTGCTTCTGGACAAAAGTAACAGCCTAAGTGACAACATGCTGTCAAAATGCTTTTCGGGCCCTGAAAACACTAAAAGTGAAATGTTGCTGTTTTCTGACCAACTAGTGATGAAAACCAGAAGAAACTGCCTTGCTACTATAGACTTCACCAAAGTACACGTTTCTGGCTTGGAAACTCGTTTCTGAGTGCTTCTGGACAAAAGTAACAGCCTAAGTGACAAAATCCTGTCAAAATGCTTTTCGGGCCCTGAAAACACTAAAAGTGACATGTTGCTGTTTTCTGACCAACTAGTGATGAAAACCAGAAGAAACTGCCTTGCTACTATAGACTTCACCAAAGTACACGTTTCTGGCTTGGAAACTCGTTTCTGAGTGCTTCTGGACAAAAGTAACAGTCTAAGTGACAACATGCTGTCAAAATGCTTTTTGGGCCCTGAAAACACTAAAAGTGACATGATGCAGTTTTCTGGCCAACTAGTGATGGAAACCAGAGGAAACTGCCTTGCTACTGAAGAAGTCACCAAAGCACATGTTTCTGTCTTGGAAATCTCAAAATGCTTTTCGGGGCCTGAAAACACTAAAAGTGACATGATGCTGTTTTCTGACCAACTAGTGATGGAAACCAGAAGAAACTGCCTTGCTACTATAGAATTCACCAAACCACATGTTTCTGGCTTGGAAATCTCAAAATGCTTTTCGGGGCCTGAAAACACTAAAAGTGACATGATGCTGTTTTCTGACCAACTAGTGATGGAAACCACAGGAAACTGCCTTGCTACTATAGACTTCACCAAAGTACATGTTTCTGGCTTGGAAACTCGTTTCTGAGTGCTTCTGGACAAAAGTAACAGCCTAAGTGACAACATGCTGTCAAAATGCTTTTCGGGCCCTGAAAACACTAAAAGTGACATGTTGCTGTTTTCTGACCAACTAGTGATGAAAACCAGAAGAAACTGCCTTGCTACTATAGACTTCACCAAAGTACACGTTTCTGGCTTGGAAACTCGTTTCTGAGTGCTTCTGGACAAAAGTAACAGCCTAAGTGACAACATGCTGTCAAAATGCTTTTCGGGCCCTGAAAACACTAAAAGTGACATGTTGCTGTTTTCTGACCAACTAGTGATGAAAACCAGAAGAAACTGCCTTGCTACTATAGACTTCACCAAAGTACACGTTTCTGGCTTGGAAACTCGTTTCTGAGTGCTTCTGGACAAAAGTAACAGCCTAAGTGACAACATGCTGTCAAAATGCTTTTCGGGCCCTGAAAACACTAAAAGTGACATGTTGCTGTTTTCTGACCAACTAGTGATGGAAACCAGAAGAAACTGCCTTGCTACTATAGACTTCACCAAAGTACACGTTTCTGGCTTGGAAACTCGTTTCTGAGTGCTTCTGGACAAAAGTAACAGCCTAAGTGACAACATGCTGTCAAAATGCTTTTTGGGCCCTGAAAACACTAAAAGTGACATGATGCTGTTTTCTGGCCAACTAGTGATGGAAACCAGAGGAAACTGCCTTGCTACTGAAGAAGTCACCAAACCACATGTTTCTGGCTGGGAAATCTCAAAATGCTTTTCAGGGCCTGAAAACACTAAAAGTGACATGTTGCTGTTTTCTGACCAACTAGTGATGAAAACCAGAAGAAACTGCCTTGCTACTATAGACTTCACCAAAGTACATGTTTCTGGCTTGGAAACTCGTTTCTGAGTGCTTCTGGACAAAAGTAACAGCCTAAGTGACAACATGCTGTCAAAATGCTTTTCGGGCCCTGAAAACACTAAAAGTGACATGTTGCTGTTTTCTGACCAACTAGTGATGAAAACCAGAAGAAACTGCCTTGCTACTATAGACTTCACCAAAGTACATGTTTCTGGCTTGGAAACTCGTTTCTGAGTGCTTCTGGACAAAAGTAACAGCCTAAGTGACAACATGCTGTCAAAATGCTTTTCGGGCCCTGAAAACACTAAAAGTGACATGTTGCTGTTTTCTGACCAACTAGTGATGAAAACCAGAAGAAACTGCCTTGCTACTATAGACTTCACCAAAGTACACGTTTCTGGCTTGGAAACTCGTTTCTGAGTGCTTCTGGACAAAAGTAACAGCCTAAGTGACAAAATGCTGTCAAAATGCTTTTCGGGCCCTGAAAACACTAAAAGTGACATGTTGCTGTTTTCTGACCAACTAGTGATGAAAACCAGAAGAAACTGCCTTGCTACTATAGACTTCACCAAAGTACACGTTTCTGGCTTGGAAACTCGTTTCTGAGTGCTTCTGGACAAAAGTAACAGCCTAAGTGACAACATGCTGTCAAAATGCTTTTCGGGCCCTGAAAACACTAAAAGTGACATGTTGCTGTTTTCTGACCAACTAGTGATGGAAACCAGAAGAAACTGCCTTGCTACTATAGACTTCACCAAAGTACACGTTTCTGGCTTGGAAACTCGTTTCTGAGTGCTTCTGGACAAAAGTAACAGCCTAAGTGACAACATGCTGTCAAAATGCTTTTCGGGCCCTGAAAACACTAAAAGTGACATGTTGCTGTTTTCTGACCAACTAGTGATGAAAACCAGAAGAAACTGCCTTGCTACTATAGACTTCACCAAAGTACACGTTTCTGGCTTGGAAACTCGTTTCTGAGTGCTTCTGGACAAAAGTAACAGCCTAAGTGACAACATGCTGTCAAAATGCTTTTTGGGCCCTGAAAACACTAAAAGTGACATGATGCTGTTTTCTGGCCAACTAGTGATGGAAACCAGAGGAAACTGCCTTGCTACTGAAGAAGTCACCAAACCACATGTTTCTGGCTGGGAAATCTCAAAATGCTTTTCAGGGCCTGAAAACACTAAAAGTGACATGTTGCTGTTTTCTGACCAACTAGTGATGAAAACCAGAAGAAACTGCCTTGCTACTATAGACTTCACCAAAGTACACGTTTCTGGCTTGGAAACTCGTTTCTGAGTGCTTCTGGACAAAAGTAACAGCCTAAGTGACAACATGCTGTCAAAATGCTTTTCGGGCCCTGAAAACACTAAAAGTGAAATGTTGCTGTTTTCTGACCAACTAGTGATGAAAACCAGAAGAAACTGCCTTGCTACTATAGACTTCACCAAAGTACACGTTTCTGGCTTGGAAACTCGTTTCTGAGTGCTTCTGGACAAAAGTAACAGCCTAAGTGACAAAATGCTGTCAAAATGCTTTTCGGGCCCTGAAAACACTAAAAGTGACATGTTGCTGTTTTCTGACCAACTAGTGATGAAAACCAGAAGAAACTGCCTTGCTACTATAGACTTCACCAAAGTACACGTTTCTGGCTTGGAAACTCGTTTCTGAGTGCTTCTGGACAAAAGTAACAGCCTAAGTGACAACATGCTGTCAAAATGCTTTTTGGGCCCTGAAAACACTAAAAGTGACATGATGCTGTTTTCTGGCCAACTAGTGATGGAAACCAGAGGAAACTGCCTTGCTACTGAAGAAGTCACCAAACCACATGTTTCTGGCTTGGGAATCTCAAAATGCTTTTCGGGGCCTGAAAACACTAAAAGTGACATGATGCTGTTTTCTGACCAACTAGTGATGAAAACCAGAAGAAACTGCCTTGCTACTATAGACTTCACCAAAGTACACGTTTCTGGCTTGGAAACTCGTTTCTGAGTGCTTCTGGACAAAAGTAACAGCCTAAGTGACAACATGCTGTCAAAATGCTTTTCGGGCCCTGAAAACACTAAAAGTGACATGTTGCTGTTTTCTGACCAACTAGTGATGAAAACCAGAAGAAACTGCCTTGCTACTATAGACTTCACCAAAGTACACGTTTCTGGCTTGGAAACTCGTTTCTGAGTGCTTCTGGACAAAAGTAACAGCCTAAGTGACAAAATCCTGTCAAAATGCTTTTCGGGCCCTGAAAACACTAAAAGTGACATGTTGCTGTTTTCTGACCAACTAGTGATGAAAACCAGAAGAAACTGCCTTGCTACTATAGACTTCACCAAAGTACACGTTTCTGGCTTTGAAACTCGTTTCTGAGTGCTTCTGGACAAAAGTAACAGCCTAAGTGACAAAATGCTGTCAAAATGCTTTTCGGGCCCTGAAAACACTAAAAGTGACATGTTGCTGTTTTCTGACCAACTAGTGATGAAAACCAGAAGAAACTGCCTTGCTACTATAGACTTCACCAAAGTACACGTTTCTGGCTTGGAAACTCGTTTCTGAGTGCTTCTGGACAAAAGTAACAGCCTAAGTGACAACATGCTGTCAAAATGCTTTTTGGGCCCTGAAAACACTAAAAGTGACATGATGCTGTTTTCTGGCCAACTAGTGATGGAAACCAGAGGAAACTGCCTTGCTACTGAAGAAGTCACCAAACCACATGTTTCTGGCTTGGGAATCTCAAAATGCTTTTCGGGGCCTGAAAACACTAAAAGTGACATGATGCTGTTTTCTGACCAACTAGTGATGAAAACCAGAAGAAACTGCCTTGCTACTATAGACTTCACCAAAGTACACGTTTCTGGCTTGGAAACTCGTTTCTGAGTGCTTCTGGACAAAAGTAACAGCCTAAGTGACAACATGCTGTCAAAATGCTTTTCGGGCCCTGAAAACACTAAAAGTGACATGTTGCTGTTTTCTGACCAACTAGTGATGAAAACCAGAAGAAACTGCCTTGCTACTATAGACTTCACCAAAGTACACGTTTCTGGCTTGGAAACTCGTTTCTGAGTGCTTCTGGACAAAAGTAACAGCCTAAGTGACAACATGCTGTCAAAATGCTTTTTGGGCCCTGAAAACACTAAAAGTGACATGATGCTGTTTTCTGGCCAACTAGTGATGGAAACCAGAGGAAACTGCCTTGCTACTGAAGAAGTCACCAAACCACATGTTTCTGGCTGGGAAATCTCAAAATGCTTTTCAGGGCCTGAAAACACTAAAAGTGACATGTTGCTGTTTTCTGACCAACTAGTGATGAAAACCAGAAGAAACTGCCTTGCTACTATAGACTTCACCAAAGTACATGTTTCTGGCTTGGAAACTCGTTTCTGAGTGCTTCTGGACAAAAGTAACAGCCTAAGTGACAACATGCTGTCAAAATGCTTTTCGGGCCCTGAAAACACTAAAAGTGACATGTTGCTGTTTTCTGACCAACTAGTGATGAAAACCAGAAGAAACTGCCTTGCTACTATAGACTTCACCAAAGTACACGTTTCTGGCTTGGAAACTCGTTTCTGAGTGCTTCTGGACAAAAGTAACAGCCTAAGTGACAACATGCTGTCAAAATGCTTTTTGGGCCCTGAAAACACTAAAAGTGACATGATGCTGTTTTCTGGCCAACTAGTGATGGAAACCAGAGGAAACTGCCTTGCTACTGAAGAAGTCACCAAACCACATGTTTCTGGCTTGGGAATCTCAAAATGCTTTTCGGGGCCTGAAAACACTAAAAGTGACATGATGCTGTTTTCTGACCAACTAGTGATGAAAACCAGAAGAAACTGCCTTGCTACTATAGACTTCACCAAAGTACACGTTTCTGGCTTGGAAACTCGTTTCTGAGTGCTTCTGGACAAAAGTAACAGCCTAAGTGACAACATGCTGTCAAAATGCTTTTCGGGCCCTGAAAACACTAAAAGTGACATGTTGCTGTTTTCTGACCAACTAGTGATGAAAACCAGAAGAAACTGCCTTGCTACTATAGACTTCACCAAAGTACACGTTTCTGGCTTGGAAACTCGTTTCTGAGTGCTTCTGGACAAAAGTAACAGCCTAAGTGACAAAATCCTGTCAAAATGCTTTTCGGGCCCTGAAAACACTAAAAGTGACATGTTGCTGTTTTCTGACCAACTAGTGATGAAAACCAGAAGAAACTGCCTTGCTACTATAGACTTCACCAAAGTACACGTTTCTGGCTTTGAAACTCGTTTCTGAGTGCTTCTGGACAAAAGTAACAGCCTAAGTGACAAAATGCTGTCAAAATGCTTTTCGGGCCCTGAAAACACTAAAAGTGACATGTTGCTGTTTTCTGACCAACTAGTGATGAAAACCAGAAGAAACTGCCTTGCTACTATAGACTTCACCAAAGTACACGTTTCTGGCTTGGAAACTCGTTTCTGAGTGCTTCTGGACAAAAGTAACAGCCTAAGTGACAACATGCTGTCAAAATGCTTTTTGGGCCCTGAAAACACTAAAAGTGACATGATGCTGTTTTCTGGCCAACTAGTGATGGAAACCAGAGGAAACTGCCTTGCTACTGAAGAAGTCACCAAACCACATGTTTCTGGCTTGGGAATCTCAAAATGCTTTTCGGGGCCTGAAAACACTAAAAGTGACATGATGCTGTTTTCTGACCAACTAGTGATGAAAACCAGAAGAAACTGCCTTGCTACTATAGACTTCACCAAAGTACACGTTTCTGGCTTGGAAACTCGTTTCTGAGTGCTTCTGGACAAAAGTAACAGCCTAAGTGACAACATGCTGTCAAAATGCTTTTTGGGCCCTGAAAACACTAAAAGTGACATGATGCTGTTTTCTGGCCAACTAGTGATGGAAACCAGAGGAAACTGCCTTGCTACTGAAGAAGTCACCAAACCACATGTTTCTGGCTTGGGAATCTCAAAATGCTTTTCGGGGCCTGAAAACACTAAAAGTGACATGATGCTGTTTTCTGACCAACTAGTGATGAAAACCAGAAGAAACTGCCTTGCTACTATAGACTTCACCAAAGTACACGTTTCTGGCTTGGAAACTCGTTTCTGAGTGCTTCTGGACAAAAGTAACAGCCTAAGTGACAACATGCTGTCAAAATGCTTTTCGGGCCCTGAAAACACTAAAAGTGAAATGTTGCTGTTTTCTGACCAACTAGTGATGAAAACCAGAAGAAACTGCCTTGCTACTATAGACTTCACCAAAGTACACGTTTCTGGCTTGGAAACTCGTTTCTGAGTGCTTCTGGACAAAAGTAACAGCCTAAGTGACAACATGCTGTCAAAATGCTTTTCGGGCCCTGAAAACACTAAAAGTGACATGTTGCTGTTTTCTGACCAACTAGTGATGAAAACCAGAAGAAACTGCCTTGCTACTATAGACTTCACCAAAGTACACGTTTCTGGCTTGGAAACTCGTTTCTGAGTGCTTCTGGACAAAAGTAACAGCCTAAGTGACAACATGCTGTCAAAATGCTTTTCGGGCCCTGAAAACACTAAAAGTGACATGTTGCTGTTTTCTGACCAACTAGTGATGAAAACCAGAAGAAACTGCCTTGCTACTATAGACTTCACCAAAGTACACGTTTCTGGCTTGGAAACTCGTTTCTGAGTGCTTCTGGACAAAAGTAACAGCCTAAGTGACAACATGCTGTCAAAATGCTTTTCGGGCCCTGAAAACACTAAAAGTGACATGTTGCTGTTTTCTGACCAACTAGTGATGGAAACCAGAAGAAACTGCCTTGCTACTATAGACTTCACCAAAGTACACGTTTCTGGCTTGGAAACTCGTTTCTGAGTGCTTCTGGACAAAAGTAACAGCCTAAGTGACAACATGCTGTCAAAATGCTTTTTGGGCCCTGAAAACACTAAAAGTGACATGATGCTGTTTTCTGGCCAACTAGTGATGGAAACCAGAGGAAACTGCCTTGCTACTGAAGAAGTCACCAAACCACATGTTTCTGGCTGGGAAATCTCAAAATGCTTTTCAGGGCCTGAAAACACTAAAAGTGACATGTTGCTGTTTTCTGACCAACTAGTGATGAAAACCAGAAGAAACTGCCTTGCTACTATAGACTTCACCAAAGTACATGTTTCTGGCTTGGAAACTCGTTTCTGAGTGCTTCTGGACAAAAGTAACAGCCTAAGTGACAACATGCTGTCAAAATGCTTTTCGGGCCCTGAAAACACTAAAAGTGACATGTTGCTGTTTTCTGACCAACTAGTGATGAAAACCAGAAGAAACTGCCTTGCTACTATAGACTTCACCAAAGTACATGTTTCTGGCTTGGAAACTCGTTTCTGAGTGCTTCTGGACAAAAGTAACAGCCTAAGTGACAACATGCTGTCAAAATGCTTTTCGGGCCCTGAAAACACTAAAAGTGACATGTTGCTGTTTTCTGACCAACTAGTGATGAAAACCAGAAGAAACTGCCTTGCTACTATAGACTTCACCAAAGTACACGTTTCTGGCTTGGAAACTCGTTTCTGAGTGCTTCTGGACAAAAGTAACAGCCTAAGTGACAAAATGCTGTCAAAATGCTTTTCGGGCCCTGAAAACACTAAAAGTGACATGTTGCTGTTTTCTGACCAACTAGTGATGAAAACCAGAAGAAACTGCCTTGCTACTATAGACTTCACCAAAGTACACGTTTCTGGCTTGGAAACTCGTTTCTGAGTGCTTCTGGACAAAAGTAACAGCCTAAGTGACAACATGCTGTCAAAATGCTTTTCGGGCCCTGAAAACACTAAAAGTGACATGTTGCTGTTTTCTGACCAACTAGTGATGGAAACCAGAAGAAACTGCCTTGCTACTATAGACTTCACCAAAGTACACGTTTCTGGCTTGGAAACTCGTTTCTGAGTGCTTCTGGACAAAAGTAACAGCCTAAGTGACAACATGCTGTCAAAATGCTTTTCGGGCCCTGAAAACACTAAAAGTGACATGTTGCTGTTTTCTGACCAACTAGTGATGAAAACCAGAAGAAACTGCCTTGCTACTATAGACTTCACCAAAGTACACGTTTCTGGCTTGGAAACTCGTTTCTGAGTGCTTCTGGACAAAAGTAACAGCCTAAGTGACAACATGCTGTCAAAATGCTTTTTGGGCCCTGAAAACACTAAAAGTGACATGATGCTGTTTTCTGGCCAACTAGTGATGGAAACCAGAGGAAACTGCCTTGCTACTGAAGAAGTCACCAAACCACATGTTTCTGGCTGGGAAATCTCAAAATGCTTTTCAGGGCCTGAAAACACTAAAAGTGACATGTTGCTGTTTTCTGACCAACTAGTGATGAAAACCAGAAGAAACTGCCTTGCTACTATAGACTTCACCAAAGTACACGTTTCTGGCTTGGAAACTCGTTTCTGAGTGCTTCTGGACAAAAGTAACAGCCTAAGTGACAACATGCTGTCAAAATGCTTTTCGGGCCCTGAAAACACTAAAAGTGAAATGTTGCTGTTTTCTGACCAACTAGTGATGAAAACCAGAAGAAACTGCCTTGCTACTATAGACTTCACCAAAGTACACGTTTCTGGCTTGGAAACTCGTTTCTGAGTGCTTCTGGACAAAAGTAACAGCCTAAGTGACAAAATGCTGTCAAAATGCTTTTCGGGCCCTGAAAACACTAAAAGTGACATGTTGCTGTTTTCTGACCAACTAGTGATGAAAACCAGAAGAAACTGCCTTGCTACTATAGACTTCACCAAAGTACACGTTTCTGGCTTGGAAACTCGTTTCTGAGTGCTTCTGGACAAAAGTAACAGCCTAAGTGACAACATGCTGTCAAAATGCTTTTTGGGCCCTGAAAACACTAAAAGTGACATGATGCTGTTTTCTGGCCAACTAGTGATGGAAACCAGAGGAAACTGCCTTGCTACTGAAGAAGTCACCAAACCACATGTTTCTGGCTTGGGAATCTCAAAATGCTTTTCGGGGCCTGAAAACACTAAAAGTGACATGATGCTGTTTTCTGACCAACTAGTGATGAAAACCAGAAGAAACTGCCTTGCTACTATAGACTTCACCAAAGTACACGTTTCTGGCTTGGAAACTCGTTTCTGAGTGCTTCTGGACAAAAGTAACAGCCTAAGTGACAACATGCTGTCAAAATGCTTTTCGGGCCCTGAAAACACTAAAAGTGACATGTTGCTGTTTTCTGACCAACTAGTGATGAAAACCAGAAGAAACTGCCTTGCTACTATAGACTTCACCAAAGTACACGTTTCTGGCTTGGAAACTCGTTTCTGAGTGCTTCTGGACAAAAGTAACAGCCTAAGTGACAAAATCCTGTCAAAATGCTTTTCGGGCCCTGAAAACACTAAAAGTGACATGTTGCTGTTTTCTGACCAACTAGTGATGAAAACCAGAAGAAACTGCCTTGCTACTATAGACTTCACCAAAGTACACGTTTCTGGCTTTGAAACTCGTTTCTGAGTGCTTCTGGACAAAAGTAACAGCCTAAGTGACAAAATGCTGTCAAAATGCTTTTCGGCCCTGAAAACACTAAAAGTGACATGTTGCTGTTTTCTGACCAACTAGTGATGAAAACCAGAAGAAACTGCCTTGCTACTATAGACTTCACCAAAGTACACGTTTCTGGCTTGGAAACTCGTTTCTGAGTGCTTCTGGACAAAAGTAACAGCCTAAGTGACAACATGCTGTCAAAATGCTTTTTGGGCCCTGAAAACACTAAAAGTGACATGATGCTGTTTTCTGGCCAACTAGTGATGGAAACCAGAGGAAACTGCCTTGCTACTGAAGAAGTCACCAAACCACATGTTTCTGGCTTGGGAATCTCAAAATGCTTTTCGGGGCCTGAAAACACTAAAAGTGACATGATGCTGTTTTCTGACCAACTAGTGATGAAAACCAGAAGAAACTGCCTTGCTACTATAGACTTCACCAAAGTACACGTTTCTGGCTTGGAAACTCGTTTCTGAGTGCTTCTGGACAAAAGTAACAGCCTAAGTGACAACATGCTGTCAAAATGCTTTTCGGGCCCTGAAAACACTAAAAGTGACATGTTGCTGTTTTCTGACCAACTAGTGATGAAAACCAGAAGAAACTGCCTTGCTACTATAGACTTCACCAAAGTACACGTTTCTGGCTTGGAAACTCGTTTCTGAGTGCTTCTGGACAAAAGTAACAGCCTAAGTGACAACATGCTGTCAAAATGCTTTTTGGGCCCTGAAAACACTAAAAGTGACATGATGCTGTTTTCTGGCCAACTAGTGATGGAAACCAGAGGAAACTGCCTTGCTACTGAAGAAGTCACCAAACCACATGTTTCTGGCTGGGAAATCTCAAAATGCTTTTCAGGGCCTGAAAACACTAAAAGTGACATGTTGCTGTTTTCTGACCAACTAGTGATGAAAACCAGAAGAAACTGCCTTGCTACTATAGACTTCACCAAAGTACATGTTTCTGGCTTGGAAACTCGTTTCTGAGTGCTTCTGGACAAAAGTAACAGCCTAAGTGACAACATGCTGTCAAAATGCTTTTCGGGCCCTGAAAACACTAAAAGTGACATGTTGCTGTTTTCTGACCAACTAGTGATGAAAACCAGAAGAAACTGCCTTGCTACTATAGACTTCACCAAAGTACACGTTTCTGGCTTGGAAACTCGTTTCTGAGTGCTTCTGGACAAAAGTAACAGCCTAAGTGACAACATGCTGTCAAAATGCTTTTTGGGCCCTGAAAACACTAAAAGTGACATGATGCTGTTTTCTGGCCAACTAGTGATGGAAACCAGAGGAAACTGCCTTGCTACTGAAGAAGTCACCAAACCACATGTTTCTGGCTTGGGAATCTCAAAATGCTTTTCGGGGCCTGAAAACACTAAAAGTGACATGATGCTGTTTTCTGACCAACTAGTGATGAAAACCAGAAGAAACTGCCTTGCTACTATAGACTTCACCAAAGTACACGTTTCTGGCTTGGAAACTCGTTTCTGAGTGCTTCTGGACAAAAGTAACAGCCTAAGTGACAACATGCTGTCAAAATGCTTTTCGGGCCCTGAAAACACTAAAAGTGACATGTTGCTGTTTTCTGACCAACTAGTGATGAAAACCAGAAGAAACTGCCTTGCTACTATAGACTTCACCAAAGTACACGTTTCTGGCTTGGAAACTCGTTTCTGAGTGCTTCTGGACAAAAGTAACAGCCTAAGTGACAAAATCCTGTCAAAATGCTTTTCGGGCCCTGAAAACACTAAAAGTGACATGTTGCTGTTTTCTGACCAACTAGTGATGAAAACCAGAAGAAACTGCCTTGCTACTATAGACTTCACCAAAGTACACGTTTCTGGCTTTGAAACTCGTTTCTGAGTGCTTCTGGACAAAAGTAACAGCCTAAGTGACAAAATGCTGTCAAAATGCTTTTCGGGCCCTGAAAACACTAAAAGTGACATGTTGCTGTTTTCTGACCAACTAGTGATGAAAACCAGAAGAAACTGCCTTGCTACTATAGACTTCACCAAAGTACACGTTTCTGGCTTGGAAACTCGTTTCTGAGTGCTTCTGGACAAAAGTAACAGCCTAAGTGACAACATGCTGTCAAAAATGCTTTTTGGGCCCTGAAAACACTAAAAGTGACATGATGCTGTTTTCTGGCCAACTAGTGATGGAAACCAGAGGAAACTGCCTTGCTACTGAAGAAGTCACCAAACCACATGTTTCTGGCTTGGGA